>NC_137869.1:30852769-30910269 GCF_963924005.1 Protomyctophum bolini | reverse complement strand
CCAGTGTTTTTAATTAAATGCGGCAACTAGAAGCCAGTGAAATGACAGCAGAAGGAGGGAAACATATTGCAATATAGTGGGGTTGAAGACCAGGCATGCTGTGGCATTCTGGATTAGTTTAAAGGGATTGTGACCTATACAAAAAAACATTTTTTTTTTTTTTTAATGTTTTCTGAGCTCAATTGCACCCAAATAACCTGAACTTTTAACATCCAGTAGGTTTTTTGTGGTCTGGGGTTTTCTGGCTCAAACAAGTTTGTGATGTCACAGCCTGCAAATCCCATATACTGTATGTCAATGCGATTTGCCAGCAGAGGTCACTGTTTTCACTGTTTGTCCTGTTTTCATTGCAACTCAAAAGGCTTCCAAACCCCAGGGAAAACGCCAGACCACAGAAAATCCACTGAATGTTCAAAGTTCAGTTTTTTTGGGTGTAATTGAGTTCATGAAACCTAAAAGAAAAACAAAAATACATGAAAATGAATCTCATGAAACCGTTAAGGTGTTTCTAAGGACAAGGAGCTGTACTGGGCAGATTCGTTGATGAGTTAAGGGTCTGATCTTCCAGATGTTGTACAATCCCACAGGATCGAGTGACTGTTGCAACGTGTGCTTTTAAGCACAGCTGACTGTCTAGGACCACTCCCAGAGTCCCAGATTCTTGGCAGTTGGAACAAAAGCCATCAGGGTGTTGTCAACATGTCAATGGAAATGGAAAGATGTTTGCAGGGGGGCAGGACATTCCAGGGATAGAATAGAAGCATTGAGCTTAAGGTGGTGGCTAGAAATCCCTTGTGAGATGCCATTTGGGCATGCAGTGATACCGTTTTCAACGCGTGAATTCCGTTTGTGTCCAAGCATAGGCATGGCTGAGGCTAACGCCCCGCCTGCCTGTGATTGGTCTACTGACACTGCCCGTCTTGACTGTCCTCCGAGACGCAGGTTACTCCGTGGTGAGATTGAGAAATAAATAATAGGCTACAAGAGAATGACAGTTTGACACGCGCGACAGAATGCAGCCTTATATAACTAACTTTTTGTAGAAGAGACAAACTTATTGTTTATGCGGTTTGCTTTGATAGTGTTGATTATCGTGTATTAATCTAATTATAGTAAACTAATACTATTACACTAAAAAGGATAGAGATGGAGGGAAAATAGACCTTTTTATAGTAGGCCTACAATAATGTTTCAAGTTACAAACAAATTACACAACAACACAAACACTTTATTTTAGAACACACCCAAATCAAATCATATTATGGCGTGCATGTTCAATCAATTATTCCATCAAAGCAAACGGAATAAACAATATTAGTTTGCCTCTTCTACAAAAATAAACAAGTTAGCGTTCTCTTGTATCATACCATACTACTTGTATTATTTTCCACCACGGAGTAACCTCGCATCAGACTATCCAGGCATCATGATCCAGCATATCCACCTCGGAGGACTGTGTTGGCATGCAGGCCAATCACAGGCAGGCGGGGCGTTACCATGCCTATGCTCGGACACAAACGGAATGCACACGTTTTCAACCTGTGTGGCAGAGGGAGTGAAGAAAAACAGTGATAGCATAAAGTGAGTGCCGTCCCAGTGATAGAAAGGTCAGACTGATGAGTCTCCAGGAGAAGCTGGTTTGACTCTGGCAGCCATTGCACTGGACAACAGCCTCTGTGACTTCAGAAGCTGGTTTGACTCTGGCACTGGCAGCCTTTGCACTGGACAACAGCCTCTGTGACTTCCAAAAGTGCTGTTTCAGGGACAGGAAATGGGGAGAGAGATGGGGGTGACACAGAAAAGGTCGTCGGGATCGGGACTCGAACCCGCAAGACGCTGTTAAGATGGATTACCAGCACAGGTTCCCAGACGACTACACCAGCTGCCCTGAATCCTGACTGGTTGAGATCCAACAGCTAGGTTATTCTGTATCAAATAGAGAGAGAACTGGTTAACTTGTTCAAATGTTTTGGAAAGAAAGGAAACGTGTCAGTGCTAGGGGATGTAACCTGGTTATGTGTGTGTAGAAGATGGTAATGAATGAGAGTAGACATGGGGCAATGGTCAACGACTGATGGTCTGTGTGGTGGAAGGCACTATAGTGAAACGTATCTGGAGATAGAGGAGAGAAGGAAGGCAGACAAACATGTTGAGGCTAGCATTAGGTGAGTTGGACGAAAATAATGCAAGAGACAGATAAAAAGCCCAGGAGTTTAATTGGCATCTCTCCGGTTACTGTGATCCGTGCTGGAATTGAAATGGCCACCCTCCATTTCCCAAGCTAAGTCCCTATAGACTGAACTCCCCCGCCAGTAAACACATGAGAGCGGCCGCAGCAGATACAATTAGGATGATGTCAGGCACTGTTGATGGGCCTAAAATAACACACGTCACGCCTGAGGACACGGTAGGGTACTAACTATAGAGCTCTTATGCCGGTGTCATGGTGTTTTCGGGAACACTGAGAAACAAAACACCAATAAAATCAAATTGAGTGTCGGTCAAGGCGGTTCACGGGGAAATCTGGTATCGCTTGCTTACGTCCATCTATCACAAACCTGGCCTGCTTCTCCGACCGTGCGCTTTCCCAAAATCTCACAGTAATGATCCCTTTCGGTGATTAGTTTAAACTCTAGCCATGACCCCATTCTGCGGGAAGATGCATAATGCACATAGAAGCACAGGCACACGTGCACAAATACAGACAGATGCAAACACACACTCTACTCGCGCTCGTTCTGTCTCACAGGCTCAATACCCCTCAATTAAAAGATGGTTCCTGTTTTTCCAGAGTCTGTGACGTGTGTGTGTGTGTGTGCGTGCATGCGTGCGTGTGACGTGTGCATGTGCGCGTGCCTGCATGTGTGTGTGTGTGTGTGTGTGTGTGTGTGTGTGTGTGTGTGTGTGTGTGTGTGTGTGTGTGTGTGTGTGTGTGTGTGACGTGTGCATGTGTGCATGCCTGCGTGTGTGTGTGTGTGTGTGTGTGTGTGTGTGTGTGTGTGTGTGTGTGTGTGTGTGTGGAGGGTTCTCCTAGAATCCACACAGGAATAAACCACCAGTAGACCACAGGATTCCCAGCTGGGATCATCTTTAGGCCTGACCACACTCCACCCTGACCCCACAGGCTCCGACCGCAAACCAACATCTAACCAGCCCTCTGACCCACCTTACCACACACATACTGTATACATACACGTCACACACACACACATCCCTACTGTATATAGTACACTCTCTGACCTTAAGGCCAAGCTTCTTCAAAACATAATGACTCAGACTCAGACTGAGAAGGAATGACTACAGCATGGAAAATGTGAACCATGTCAGCCAGTGATGTACAAAACATTAATCTCTAGTTTGAGTAGTTTCCCTTTCTTGTTAATGAGTAATTTACAATGTTTTGCTGTAAAAGTAAACACACTGTTCATTGTAATATTATCATAATATGAAAACAGATTATATTCACTACACACAACACACTTTTCAGAACATCAGCGTGGGATCACACTTAGCTGATTCAATTTACAATTTAGGCATTTAGCAGACGCTCTTAATCCAGAGCGAGCATTTGTTCATTAAGCAAGAACAAAAAACATGGTAATTCATCAAAACATAAAAAAGTCATCAGGAAAAACAGTGGAATACCTATCTAAGGAAACTATGTGTATACACTATAGAGTGCTATGTCTACATAAAGTGCTATTTAAGTTACATAAGTTGAGCGTGTGCATACGCCATAGGAGGTCGAGGCCAGGGCAAGTACTACAGCAAGTGCTGTGGGCTAAGATGAGGTGCGTTTTCAGACTGCGGTGGAAGATTGGGAGTGAATCTGCTGTTCTGATTGGGAAGTAATGGGAAGTGCATTCCATAGTTTTGGAGCCAGAAGGGAGAAGAGTTTGGGACGTGTGGAGAGTTGTCCCGACGTTTTTAGCTAAGGTACTTACAGCTTCCCTGCGTCGGCTGAGCTGAGCGCTCGAGAGGGTTTGTAGCGTGTGATCATACTTGCAAGATATGGCGGTGCCATACCTTTGGTTGCTTTGAATGCCAGCATCAGAGTTTTCTAGTCAGAAGTCTCAGAAATGTGACCTACAATACAGAAATGTTAGTGGTCTGACCCTGGTCAAATGTCTTTGGTCTTAAAATCTACTACATGTTTGAACATTTAACCCTGTGCCCAGTCTTATTCTCTTTCATTGACAGCAACAGAGAATGTTGGAAATGTCAGATCTCTCATGTGCCCAGTAGCTCAGTAATGATGACTGGGCGTAATAACAAACAGCAACAAAATTAGTTCAATTCCTACTGTCCTTTAAGTACAAATATATGATGTTAATTATGTAATTGTTACGTAGTCTTCTGGTCCTCTGTGGAAGAGAAGACACAAGAGGTCTCGGTTAAAAGTATAGGAACTACAAAACACGGTCGTCTAGTAGTGTGAACTTGAAGACTCATGGTAGAGGTTGTGAGTGTGAATGAACACAGTGGTTAGCTTCAGATGGATTATCATGTGACCCCAAAAACAAAGACAAGTTGTACCAGATGTCAACACAGACTCACTGTATGTATACTTTTGGAACTGAAATATTGTTCTGGATGTGAGCGAGTCAAGAAGAAAGAATGAAAAACATGCAATAACAGGTGGCAGCTGCCAATGTGCATTTTCTAGTTTGTCTCGCTCTCACTTCATCTCTCCCCAAGAGTGTAGGGTGAGGATTCACATAATCCTCCCCAAACATTACAGCCTTTTCTCATCCTCGTATATTGCCAAGTATGGAAGTCAAAGGTTGCACTCCACTGGCAGCTGATCTCCCCATAAACATCAGCTCTAACGTTTATCTAATCCCAGAACATTTGAAACGTCAAGCGCCAGGTGCATTTTCCCATCCCATTTCAAAGGTACTGTTCTTTCTGGAATGACAACAGTTCTTTGATTCCACAATAAAATATGTGTGCTCAAAAGCCTGCTTTCCCTTTATAGAACATGGATTGTGTCATTTTCTTCCCTGCACAATAGAGAGCATAAGTACTTGTTATTGTGACCGCAGGTCACATTTACTATGAAAACATCCTTTTCCTGTTAGTTAGTTAGTTAGTTATGCCTCGTGACATCACATGACATCACGTTAAGCCCATATATGGGAATACCCATATATGGAGATCCCTGGTGTCATCGATATTGGCCAGCAACTCTACATCTGACCTCAAACCCATAAGAACTCCATATATGGAGCTGACCTGTTCTGACATTCCATATATTGATCCTTCCCCATTCATCCATCCTCTTCGGTGTCTCCCTTTTGACTGATACCGGTCCATTTAAACTCTAGATGGGCCTACCCCAAAGTTTTTAGTGCAGCTGCGCCCGGCAGACGGCATCAAACCCTGTACACTCAAGACACTTATCCCGCTGCCACGCTTAGATCTCCATATATGGAGCTGACCTGTTGTGACATTCCAGATATATCTGTCATATCTGACCTCATCAAACCCTGTACACTCAAGACACGCTCCATATATGGCCAGTACAGAATTAATTGCCATGGCAAAGCGCCAGTGCTCGCCTAGCCGACTTCTGGTAAAGGGTGAGGTCGCTTCTCGCCCACAGGCGTCTTACTGGTTTATTCTGTTTATCTATCTAGTGGCATTAAGAACTATATTACAACCAGAACTATAATGCAAAATGACAATGGCAACACAAATTGTCACACATTCTGAAAACATGCATACCTCTGATGACCCACATATACTGTATATATGATCAGCATCATAATGTATGATGACTAATACTGTCCAAGGATCCCTCCCTGCTAAGAGGCTGTCATGGAAGTGATGGATCTTCTGGCTGGATGAGCCAAAGATGGTGTGATCCCCCCCACCACACCACACCCCTCCCCAGGCCCCTGGAGGTCTGCGGTGGTCTCTCTTGGTTCCTTCTGTCAACACTGGAAACAGACTGGGCACTGCACTAAGAATCTAGAAACTAATATACAAACATACGCAAGCCTGACAGCTTACATGTTCACCCACACACACACACACACCCACATTCTCTTGCATGCAAAGAAAAACACAAACACCATCACCACATATCTCAGTCTCATCAAAGCATAAAACTACTCAAAATCCTCTGTGTTCATTTATCCATTTGAAACTATGTGAGTGTAGGAATGTAACCACATTTGGTTACAATTTTACACTCTCAGAGGTAAGTTAACACTGGGATTTCACTGTATAGGAATCGACACGTGGCATCTGTGGAATCCGAGCAGTAATTCGTGGCAGGAAGTATTTGTATGCATATGTGTGAGATGAGAATGAGCAAGTGTGTGTGTTTTCGTGCATGTGTGCGCGTGCACGAGAGCATGCGTGTGAGCGTGTGTGTGTAGATCAACTGATCCCCATCTGCGTTTTGTCCTGGCTTGTCATCCTTCATATTCTGTGAGCTGTGAGAGAGACCAGCTCACCCCCCACCTACTGTACGAACGTTTCTTGAAAGCCAGGCACGTGTTATATTTTTTGGCTGTCCCATCATGTAAAACAAATATGAATAGCTCCCACACATCACACACAATAGCTCGCTTTTGTCAATGTGGCCCTGTGTAAATCACCTCTATTAGCTCTTATAGCACTGAGAGAAAATGTCACTTGTGGATCTACCACTGTATAGGGAGCGGGGTTAGCGCTCAAGTTCGTTGGAGACTCGCCCAACGTGACGTAGTTCCGGTGGCCATTTTGTTTGATGACGTACCTGTATTATTGCACTCCCAGCCTAGGTTGTAAACACAATGTCACATGGTACGATGTAGCGATGGGCCTGCAATGCATCTAACTTAACTTATTGTCCTGTCTAGTGTCCTGTAACCTCGCATCACCAGGCTTTGTGTCTTTGCAGTGTTGCTGCAGATTGCAGAATCAACTGCCACCGTCGTACCATTGCTGAATTAGAACGACAGACAAGTTAGAGATAGAAGATACTGTGCAGTATGCACAGTCTCTACACACCACCACCAACTAGCTACTTAATTGCTTGACAACAGAAATATAGAACTACAGATTGTCTGAAGGAACGCCAAACTAAAATAAGTTTTACTTTTATGTACCTGTACACAAGATAACAATAAAGTACAACCTTAAACCTTGAGATTGACATTACTACCTGTCAAACAAACTTGTCACATACAAAGATGCTATCGAAAGTGGGCCTAGTTAGCGCCACAACCCCCGATCCCTATAACAATTGTCAGAGCTGACAATGTACTGTAAGTGCAACTCGTAAAGCAGTATAGTTTGTAGACATACAGTACGTATACATGTGTGTCTGTGGTCCTGTCTGTGGACATAATGCAGTGTATGCAATGCATGTGTATGTTTACAAACATGTTTACACATGCCGTGTCGCATGTGTCTGTGTGTGTGACGTCTGTGTTTGAGAAAAAGCAGTCCAAGCATGTAAGGACGCAGAGAGCAGAGGGCTTGTAAAAGGTATTTCGCTGGACTTTGCGTGTACAATACAATCCACACAGACAGTGGTGTGCAGCTCAGAACACTGCTGCGGTTCAATATGGTTCTGTTTAGGGGGAAGATGAGGGGTGCTTTCTGGACAAGAGAGAGAGAGAGAGAGAGAGAAAGAGGGTGTGTGTGTGTGTGTGGGGGGGGGGGGGTGTTATTCTTTGTTAGTATATATTATATACAGTATTTAGTATACAGTATATATTTCCAGTATGCGAGCGTGACATCAACTTGGGACTATTGGTTTGTTTCCCTCCTCTCCCTGCTATGCAGCATCAAGGTCTTGAGTTCTGAAGTGTTGCTAGCTCTGCTGTCAGCCTGTCACGCTGTGACGCTCTAGTGTGACTATAGGCATGTTTACACACAGCAACTATCTTAAGCAAAGACCCGCCCCCGCCTGCCTCTGATTGCCACCCCTCTTACTAGTAGTAGTATTCATTAGACTCCCAACACACACCTCCCGAGGTCGAATCCCTCTGCCGCCACTATTTTACCACAGACAAAAAATTTTTGCACGATAAAGTATAGTTGTGTGTGTGTGACCACGACGAAGGGGTGCCATCCCTAGAGAACTTGAGCCACGAGAGACACCACCGAGCAGCGAGCGCGCTAAAGCACACAAGTGGCCATGTTGAACGTTACGAAGTTCACTTGAGCCCACTCAGCCCCATTCGAGTTGCAACCCGATATGGACAGAATAGTAAATCCACGTCCCGCAAGTAGTGAAAGTCGTGACCAGTACCATGTACTGGTACTGTGACAATGGGAACATTTCCATGCTCGTGAATGTGACACATGACTAGAGACGAAGCAGTTCTGCATGGTTGGCCAATCAGAACTCAGCTTGGCAATAGTCTGTTGCTATATGTATACATGTAGCTCTTTCCCCTCGGGCCCTCCTGGGCATTAGTTTCTTGAAGAAGATGACGTTTTCCTCAAGGAAATCTGGCTGTGGTTCCTTTACTTATTGGCTAGGTTAATTCATATCATGCCCATCCAAGAACGGTGCGTTCTTGTGTTCAATTAGCTCAGTATTTATGACCCTTATGAATCCCAGGTGTAGAGACAAAGAAGAGAGGGGCTCTTTTAGCATCCCTGTCCCTGTCCTTAACCAGTACTTCACTGCTTTGCTGTAAAATCCTGAGTCCTAATTTAACAAATGGAACCAAATGGACAAAGTAAGGGTACATTTGGTTTACACTCTCAGAGTCACACAAATGGATGATTTAACACTGACGTGTTTCTGTGTTGTTGTCCTCCAAAGTTGTTTCCTAACAGGATCCCTGCCACACAAGAACAAAAAACAGATGGTTCTTTTGGGTTACACAGTACTTCTTCCTCTCATTGTTTGAAGCCCACTTATTTTATAAAACCATGTTCTAGCTATGTTTTTACTTCTGTTTAACGAACCACTGATGTTCCCATGGAATATAGACTTGCATCACATGGTTCTTCATCACTTTTGAATAGATTCAACTCAAGCAGACCATTATAAAAATATGGAACAGTAAAACAGTAAAAAAAAGGAAGGCATTGGATACAATTAAAATTAGTAACACAGTTCAGGCTTTCCTCTGAGGTGGAAAGCCTGGTGACACGAGGTTACCTCAACATATATAGGCAATCCAACACAACATCTTTGTGCATTTTTACCAAAGTTACATTCTTTTTGTGTTTTGAATTGATACATTTTAAATTGTAAATTGATTTTAAAGTCAAGATCCCCCCCGCCCCCCCCAATGAATAAATAAATAAAAGAAAGACTGGCTATGATGTATGCTTGCTCTTATGATGACCACAGGCTGTATGGAATGAAACATAGGCCTAGCCAACTTACAACATCGTTCTTCATAGCACCAAGAATAATTTCAGTAAACAGCCTTTTGCTATGTAGAAACCTTTTTTCTTAAGAGTGGTGTCAACTCAGTAGGTAACAGCATTTGAGGTGTGCGCAGCTGTCCTCACCAATTACACACAGATGGCCTCTCCGTTAATGCGATCAACATTAGTGGCAACAAAGCACAGGTCAAATCACACAAGTCAGCAATGGACAAAGCATGGTAAATAGAGTATCTATACTATCTAAGCTAAATAGAAAGTGTGAACTTGTCAGACTAAATTAAATTAAACAGTAATGCTCTTCAGGTTCTGCTCTTAAACATTCCTTTACACAAATTGGTTAACTCTGCCATTGATAGCTATAGGCCCACTATAAACAGCAGCTTAAAAACCCTTAGCTACTTGTCTACCTTAAGCTTAGACTGAAATCTGATAACGTTCTGTAAGGCAGAGGCGGAATATGAATGACCTCTTCACAGAAGAGATCGTTTTGAATACACAACATGAGCCATCAGTTAATACTTGTTGCATGACAAGGGCATAGGCTATAAATTACAATTACTATAAATTGACTATTTTTTCAGTTGATTTGCATGTGACAATTAGAGGCTCCTTTGCATTTGCTTTGTTTCCAATCAACAAAGTCGATTGTGATTTCCATTACACAGCCAATAGAAAGGTGTCGGTGAGGCTGGGTGATGATGTGATTGAAGTCATGTATGTTGCAGTGAAGGTTTGGCTGCCTGCTTGGACCCTGTTATAACAGCTCGATCGTGCAGTCTTGAGGAATGTGGGTTTGTCCTGCAGTCCGTTACAACCCCCTTCTCTCTCTTTCTGACTGTGTCCCCTCCCCTCTCCCAATCAGACAATTCCCCAACTTTTCTCCTTTTCTCACAAGGCTGCAGTTCAATATTCAGTTCTAGGGCACATATCCTGTCTCAAATTCCAACTGTGTGCTCCTCGACGCCAAGGCACTCCGATTGTTGCAAGGTATTTGTGCATTGTTGATACAATATTTATTTTACCCATTGCCATTCTACACATAGTCATTGTTTTAGGAATCTGCTGTTTAATGAAAGTGTATTGATGGATTTAAAGGGGTGTCAAACAACTTAACCTAATTGACTTGTGGGAGGATGGAGAAGAAAATAAGTCATTTCTGTTTTGTTTTCCCCCAAAAGAAAATAGTCCCCGTGTGCGCAGCGCGTTATCTGCTGCCATACCGGCTTTTTGCGAAATCTAAACAAAACAAAACAAAAGGTTGGCCGGTCACGTTTCATAGTTCGGTTGTTTTGATATATTTTCTTGCTTTGAAGACGGCTCTTATGGCACATAAAATGGAACAGAACATGCCTTAACTTAATTTCCCTCTTGGTTTTTTAATGCGGTCCCATCGTACGTGTTTTAGTGAGCTGATGTTGCACTTTTCCATTCATAAAGTTGCGGTGGCTTGCTGCTGCTCAGTTCAGTGCATCATGGGGAAATGGGCAAATACCATGCAACAAGTTGTTTCCATAGTAGCCTAATTTCTTGAGACTATTATGCTGTGAAAATGAATGATGCCGTGAAGTAATTTCATGTTATGCACTGTGCGTCTATTCGTAATCCAATAGCCTACAAATTATAAATTATTCCCATGCCGGATGTGACTTTATATGGTCTGTTGGTTTGACAGTGTGTCGTAAACGCTCACCTCACCGTAATTGATAAGGCATTTCTTTTGTTCAGGCTCGTGCGTGCATTGATCCCGCCCCCACTCACTTGGATCTTAACTTTGGAGAAACCGTATGAAAAATGGCCTAGTGTTATATTCGGGCCATGAAAAGTCAAACGAAGTCAATATTTTTCTTAATAGACTACTGCATGCGGATTTGCAATTTGACCTACATTTATTACAGAGCCCCCATCCCTGTGTGTGTGTGTGTGTGTGTGTGTGTGTGTGTGTGTGCGCGCGTGCGTAAAATGTTGGTCATTGTGTGTGCGAGAGAGGTGGGGGTAGTCACTCATCATGTATCTCTCTGTTCTCTCATGATTCATCCTCCATTAAAATGAAACCTGAGTCAGTGGGATGCGGGGCCATATATCAGTTCTCTCTTCTCCGAAGCCACCAGTTTGCTACTAGCCCAGTCAGAGATAATATGGTTGGTCCCATCTTTCTTCCTGGCTGGAAGCAGGATGGCTGGAGGCTGCAGCTGTGGTTGTTGTAGATCACTGGGGGCCCATAGTTATAGTTCCAGTCTTTAAAGCTGGCCTATATGTATGCAGAGAAGAGAAAATAATCCCCATGGCTGGCTGTCCAGTTGGATTTTTGGCCTAGTTTTCAGTTTAATAATGTCCTAATGCATGTGACTCCAAGCATGTAAAGCCATCCTTGTAGTTTTAAGGCTAATGAGAAATTAATTTGATTTAGAAATGCAGTCTTTTGCAAAAAAGTATGTGAATAATTAATTTGGGGGTTCTTATTTCTTATGGGAATTCCAGAGACAGTCATAAATTAAGAAGATGGAGACTGAAATCCAGAGATAGGCTAATAATTAGGGTATTTCAGTGGTCATGTTTTTCCCCGTCTCACAGAAACAGAACCAAATGATTTATGTTCATGAATCACCAGGATCCTGGACCTTGATGGCTTGATTCTAGGCTTAAAATAATTGATACAAATATTTTTTTGTAAATCTCTACGGGGAAAAATGAATAGCCAATTTTTCAGTGGAATCAGAAAGCCACTGCTATGCCCTATTGGTGACCCACCTATTCCACCTATTCCTTCCATTTCTGTCCTCCAAGGCTCCAACTGTTCTTCTCTCTCTAGCTCCCTCTAGACAAATGGCAACATAAAGGAAATGTTTATGCCCAAACCTTTTGAACAAGCTTGTACATGGACAGTACATATAGGCCTCAAGCCAAAAACAACCCTATACTGGACTTTGATTGTTTAGGAATTTAATGGGTATATATATGAAGTAAAACCCACAGTGTTCATTTAACTCTAAGAGGGTACAAATGTGTACACACTGAGTTAGAAATTGATACATGAACACTGAGGATTTCTACAGTGTAATGATTATTTATAGCCGTTATGCACTGCTTTGTACAAATATTATCTTAGCTGTTAAATCTTAAATATTCGTACAAATTGGCACGCCACTAAAGCGAAAGCATAAATACAGAAATGAAGTCCATCCAATATCAACATTTCTCCCAAGCATGGCTACATCAGATTTACCGGTTCAGACAGACATTCGTGGTACTTACAGGCCTATACTGATCCATGTCCATGTTAGAAAATTGTGTTTTATGCAGTCGCATAAAGTCAGTTTTTGGGAAGATAAAGTTCTTCTTATATATTTCAGTGTGATCAAAGGGGAGCTATTTCTACTTCCACTGTATAAGATCACTATATTTTAATAATAATTACATTTTTGAGGGCCTGTTTTCATGACGTGAAGAAATAAACGTGGTTATTGGGTCATAAATTCACAGAAAAGTTTGAATAGAAATACAACACCAGCGGAGGATCACTACCCGCAACATCTGTTACTAAATTCTCTCATCTTCTTTCTTTTCCGGTCCAGCCCCAACTCTGGAGTGCACACCAGGACTTGGTGTGGATCCAGTTCTTGATCCTTGAGTCTGTGTGCAGTGCTGCTCCAGCCTGAGTCTATACCGTGAACACTGACAGTGCATCAGTGTTGTCCATAAGAATAATCACAGTCAAGACCGACTCATGGGATCAGTGAAGCTGGCCCAGGTGGTTCTGGGATGGGTAGCGTGGTGTTTCACAGCAGCCTGTGTGGTGGGTGCTCAGACTGGGGACGGAGGATACCAAGCTAGCCGCTTCACCGGCGTCGTGGACCAGAGAGAGGCGCAGCGAGTTCGACGCAGAGGACAGGAGACATTGAGAGGGTAAGAATAAGTGTGTGTGTGTGTGTGTGTGTGTGTGTGTGTGTGTGTGTGTGTGTGTGTGTCCATCTGTATTGGCTGAAGATGGGCATCAAAATAAGTACCAAAATGATGCACTCAAGGGGAAGATGCTCACATGCATTTACCTACTATAGTAAATTCCTGAGTGTTAATTTAAACCTGGAGTGTAACTATAGCAATGGACCTGTAAGGGCCCATTTCCAATGTATAGGAGTTGTATTTAGATTTTTATCCACAAATCACATCAACTGAGAGGGTTATGTTTGAATGCATCTCGGTATCTTGAGAGAGTAGGTTTACATTATTAAATGGCTTTCCTCTCTCTGGTTTCTTGGCAAGTCTCTTTCAACTGCTGTGCTTTTCTGGGCAAAGGCCAAGCTTGCTTTATACCAAATTATGCTGCTGAATACTGCCACATTGTCTTCTCAAAAACAGCACATGTTCGAAGTTAACAGGCTGCTTGCCACACACTGCAAAGTCCCACTGCATTTACAGCAAATTGACATTTTCATGGGAAAAGGAGGGAAAAAGTCATCCGTCTACTCTATACATCTAATGAGGGCACGATGAGAGAAAAGCGTGACTCAAATTCCCTTGAGTGTATTAGTTTGAGAAAGTAGTTCAGGACTGCCGTGGGGTAATACTTTTGGCCCCTGCACCGTTTTTAAATTGAAGAAACTGATGAGTAAAATGGTGTGCGTGAGAGCTCATACCGGTATGTGTGTTTGTTTGGTTATACTGTACTGTATGTATGTATGTAGTATGCATGTGTATTTGATTTTAACAGTGTTGTATGTGTGTGAATAGTATACCATTATGTCCAGTGGAATTGATTATTGCAACGTCAACATACCAACTCCCTCCCTCCACTCGTCTCTCCATCCCCCTCTCTCTACCTTCTCTTTTTGTCACCCCAGATAGTTTTTTTCTGCTCCCCAAGGTGACTGGGTGTGGCATATAGCCTATGACACTGGGCGTGAATTGCTTTTTACTGTATATTTCCCCCATTTTGGAAAACACAAAGAATGTTTTGTCGGGGGCCCATTTAGAGTGTCGGCATCAGCTATTCCAATCAGTCTCTCATCTGTCACCGCTTATGACTCCCCAGTGCCAAACCACAGGAAATGAGGTAGTCGTATCGCCCAAGAGTGGTGTGACAAGGGCCGTTTGTTTCACTGCTGTAGGTGACAAAGCAAAAGAAGCATGCATGGCAGACGAAAGAGAGGGTACAAGAGAGAAAAGTGTGAGCATTTGACAAAGGGAGGAATTGGGGGTCAAGCTCACAGTTCTGCCATGGATGTTTTCTCTAAAAACATGTTCATTGATGATTCTCGCTGTGTAATATAAACAGCCTTGTCTGTCTTGTCACTCAGCTTGATTAATATGGCAGGCGTTGCTGCACTCATATATCACATATATAAAATGACACTTGCTCTCTCTCTCTCTGGTACTTGAGCCAGACATTCCTTAAAGATGGAGTGCCGTGATTTTTTTCCACCCTAAAACATGATCATCAGGGCTTATTGTTAGATAAGGAGGTATAATTTTTTCAAAAAGGTATACAGTATTTGTTAAAATTTTGTTTTTATGTGGACACGCCCACCAGTTCATTAAGTATGCCTGGATTGCCTGGTGGGTGGTGATGGGTGGTGATCCACCTGAACTGAAGCCGCACCCACAGCTGTAGTTGTATGATAAAGGAGGAGGGTTTAGGGGAGGGGCTGATAATGTGATGTCACTATATTACTGTTTATTTCATTGGCCGTTTGACTGTCAAGGGTTCAGCCTCCAGGAAGAAACCCTAAATACAAAGAGAATACATCATTGCACATAAAAACGTCTCCAGGGTGTCTAATGAAGTACTGTCACCTCATAGACACATGAAAAACTGGAAAAATACAAAAATTGTGCCACTCCATCTTTAAAAGTGACAATTTGTTCTAAAGCCAGAGCAAACCCACCTTGGAGATAAATCGTAGGCATATGCCATGTCCAATCTCGTGTACCCAGTACATCGCACTGTTCAAGTGCCCACATGTCCAGCTCAAAACATCAGAGGTGCACTCTCACTGTGGTTCACTGCATCTGTGGTTCAAAAGCAGTGAGTGGCAGCAAAATGGAATTAAGTGAATGACCTAAATGCACAATCATTCACATTCACAACCCCCCAGATAGACAGTGAGTGGCCAGGGGGAGAGACAGGGAGCCAGCAAAACTTGCACAATCTCATATTGTTCCCATCAAACTGTGCATGGCTTTCATGGGAACACAAAAGCCTGTGGACTTTTTCCATTACATTACGTTCTGGAAGCCTTATGGTGTAGGAATTAAACAATCATACAATGTTTTGTCTTTAGTTAACATAACTTTAGCTAGAATACCACAAAATGAGAGGAAATCACTTATTGGATTAAAGAGGTTCTGACATTTAAATTTGGGTCACGTAAAGTAAATGAAACTGTTAGATGGCAGAGTATTATATTAGGTATTAAGTATTGGTTTGGTACACATTGAACTACTTTGATTGTATTTTGTATCTTTTGCATCTCAATCACACCAAGTAAGTGTGTAGTAAGTGACATATTTTTGTTGAAATAAGTATTAAATATTCCCATATCAATCTTTGCTATATACTTTTGTCTCAAAAGTTCAACTTATAAGTACCCCCTCTGATTTTCATTTTTGCTCAATAGGACAAAATGTTGTAATTGAAAAAAAAAAGGTATAGACTACACAGTACACATGTAGTGGACAATTACAACTCTCAGTCTCACTTTAGACTTTTATTACAATCATTACAATCACATTTCTGTACCAAATGCATGATTTCTTTACATTACTGTATATTACATCCTATTTTCCTACATTTTGTGATTCCCCTGCAACACCTATGTGTTCACAAAGCCCTGGTTGAGACCCCCTGCTATAGCATGTTTGTTCAGTAACGAGGGTCTCTCCATCTCTTTAGTAAACAGAACATTTATGTTCAGATCAGGATACCAATTTCACCCAATCAAAACTCAGGACTACAGGATACAGGATAAACAAGTGAAATTAGAAATTAAACAAATTAATGAGCAGGCAAGATTGGAACTGGAACACAAGCTGTTAAACGAAAAGTTATTTCATGATCACTAAAGAGCTGGAGATTGGAATAATAGAGCTTTAGGTTTTTAACAAAGGACGTTTAATCGAGTTCCAGAGAATAATCCCAGGCTAGCTGACCACAGCAAACAATTCAAATTTGATTAATTTGTTTCTAATCATAATTTGACCCAGGTTAGCAAGGATCAATTGTAGTTCTTCAGAACTCGGGTGAAGTTAGTCATCTCCTCACACACGTGTTTCATCTAACCACATCTGGAAGGAAGCAGTGGGGTAAGCAGACCACAAGTTTGTGATGAGTAACACTGCTAAAACCCTCAAACATGCGTTGGCTGTTTGATAAGACCTTTCTTAGTGTGGGCCTGTGGTTTCTTAAGGGTCCCTTTTTAACTCAAGATCCTGAGTTTTACTTCAACTCTTTTCGCTTAAAGGAGTTTTTGACGCATACCTAAGCCAATAATTTGATTTCCGGACCGGATTTACACTGGCAGCCAATTGCATCCTGAATCATATCTGAGCCACATCCAGATAGGAATCTGATTTGTTTAAATGAGTCATGTGACATGTTGGACTCATTTAAAGTTTAAACCAATCGGAATTCCAGAGTCTCTTTTGTCAATTCACGGCTTTATGGGGTGTGTAATTGATAGAAAACAAGTCATTCTTTTGGTGAACTACCCCTCCTTAAAATGTACAGTACAATGCAGCAGACGTATATGCCGTCATCTCGGTGCTCTCATCATATAGGGTTTCACCAATCTTAGTGGACTGTCGCTAACACAGTATGGGTTTCACATATTCTCTGTGTGGGAGATGGAGAGACATTCGTTGGTTTAATGATGGTCATTATGTTGGCCTTGAGCAGGGGAACTGTGTTTATTTGCTGGCTAGAGCTCTACATCCCCTGGTCTGTCTCTGGTAGAAATGGTTCTGATGCTGACTGACTCTGATTTATTGGCTCCCAAAGCACACTGTATCCTGGCCTTTGTTCACTTTCGGATTGGAATCTGATCAGACCTGAAGATGGCTCACTAACATGTTGGTTGGCTAGCTGGCTGGCCTTTCGGCTGGCATTTTGTTTTTCTGTCTCACTGGCTGTCTGGCTAGACTGACTGGTACTTGTTTTGGCTGGCTTGCTGGATGACTGAGTGCCTGTTCTGGTTAAGCTTCATGGCTGGCTGACTGACTGGCTGGTTGGCTGGATGGATTGGAGTTTAACTGGTTGGATGTTTGACTGTCTAGTTGGCATGCAAAAAAAGACAGCCATAAAGGTGGAGTTCTCTTGTGTACATACATGCCATAGCCACTCCAGGGAGTCAAAACATTTTAGTCTAATAAGTTCTCCTGTATGCAAGAGCTTTTTCCAAACTGCTGCTTTCAACCTTCTATAGGAGAGCTCATGTTGGCCCAGCTCTGCCCAGGAGAGATGCCTTGGCTACTGCTGGCTCTTCTGGCAGACAGTCACCCTCAAAGCACAGAATTGCATACAGCCTCTCAAGTGGCATCCAGGATAATGTCAATACCACCTCATGGGCCTGGAAGCTGTCCTTCGCTGAGCGTCCCTTGAGAGGTTGCCTTGGTATATGCCTAACTTAAAAGAGAATAGAGGAATTCCCCTATCTAGGATGTCTAGTGATAGTATAGTGAGATAATCTCTTTTAATACATGCACAGTGAAAATCCTCAGCGTTTATTTAACTTTGAGATAATGTAAACTAATTCACACAAAAAGGTCCATTTGGTTACAAATGTATAAATGAACACAGAGGATTTAACTGTGTGTCTGTGAGTATCTTGACGAGAAGAAGAAAATGATCACTTACTAAAGTACCCCTTTATACAGGAAATGCATCATTTTTATTTGTGTGTTGTTTTTGCATGTGTTCAGGCTTAAAGCTTCAGCAATACTAATAGCCAGGATTCGAGCCACTGAGACAGGAATATCTTGGATCGCTCATTGGTCTATAAATTATGTGGTTAACGTCAGAGTCGTTGACAAGCTTTAGCCATCATTTGACCGGCCTCATATGACGTTACATCCAAACAGGCTTAGTTGGTTTGATTTAGTATAATTTCTGTGAAAGTCTGCACATCATTACAGATCACAAACAACATTATGTTGGTCATAAAAAATGATTTCTTTTTATGGAACGCAGGAAAACAAATTCAAATATTTCCTCTGAGGCTTATAAAACACCCTGGGCTACGTCTGGACTTCGATATAACTACATTTATAGAACTGGAATTATATTTTCATCTCTCACTTTCTCCCTCTGTCTGTCTGTAAAGTAATTCTGTGTGTGTCTGCTTTTCATGAACTATTTCATTGCCAAGTCTGTTTCTCTCTGCCCATTCTTTTATACACTTCTTTATATTCACCACCTCTAGCTATGTCTCCTTTCATTTCTCATGTTCTGTTCTTGCTGACATTGTCCTGCTAAGCTTGACACCACCTCAGATAGACCAGGTCCAGGCACTGCTAGGGGCAGCCATACACAACCGTCTTTCAGAAGAGGTCAAATGCCAGGCAGTGCACCTCTGACCTATGACCGGTACCCTGACACACACGCATGCGCATGCATTGCACACACACGTTCTTCCACGGGTCTGGTCTGTGTCTTCATCTTCGTAGAAAAGGCTTTCCAAGCTCATTGGAGGCCTGCTGGTCTGAAGTGCCGTAAACTTTGACCCCTCTGGAATCCCACTTGTGAAGTTGACCCTCCGGCCACTGCCGAGAACTGTTGAGTTTGCACTTTCCATCACAAAACCCCAGGTCCATTTACACTTTCAGTTAGTTACATTCACAGTACGGATTTTACTGTGCACAAGATTTGGCTTCATAGCCTCTTAAAGAGCCTTCCTCTTTGTGTTGCGAGAGGATATTAAAGACTTTGGAGGAAAAATGTGAAAGTAGAAAAGCCTTCGAGAAAAGCTGAACAGAGTAAGAGAGCTGAAGCAGTGAGATCCACACATCCAAGTCATGTGGTTATAAAACAGAAAACATGAGTTCCTGAATGTATATCCTTTATGGCCCTTGTCATTTTGCAGTGCTTTTTACCTATTTGTTAAGAAAAAGCTCCACAAATATAGTCATTTGACCCCACCCCCCACACACCCACATGCCTGAAAATTGTCCCCTTGCCTTTGTTTGTGAAACTCCCTCCCTACCGTCCGCCTACTGTAGCTGGGTTCACACTAAAATGGCCATTTGTCTTCTGATCCTTCCTGGATGAGGTGGCAGCCGCGTTCCTTTTATTACCATTAATGACCGCTAATGAGCGCGCCACGGGCTGGGGGACGACTTCAAAGGGCGCGACCCGGTCACAGAAAAGTTAATCTCCTTTAGATTGAGCCCCAAAACCAGCAGGACATTTCAATATTGAGGAAAACCCCTGGGGGCTTAAGCTTTCTTGTTTGTGTCTGTCTTTCGTTCTCTTCGTTCTCTACTTCATCTCTCGCTCTCCCTCCCTCTCTCTCTCCCTTCCCCACCTTCATCTGATAGGCTGTGACCTAGAGTTGTGTTTCCCAAACTGTGGGTGAGGACCCATTTTTGGATTGTGGAATTTGTGGACCCGACCAATTATTTTTTGTTTCCTACATTTTTACATCAGTGTATATATATATTTTTGTAATCAAAATGAAAAACAAATTCAGACATTTTTTATTTTCTTAAAGAAATTCCCAATAAATTCCACAAAAACAAAACAAAAACAAAAAAAAACGTTTTAAGAAGTAGTGAAAATAACCGATCTCAGTCTCTAAAACGTTTGCGAACCACTGACCTAGAGAGGAAAGAGGAAGGACAGTCCTGTGGAGCGAGAGAGAGAGTGGTGGAGAGACAGAGCGAAACAACAGAGAGAGAGAGAGAGAGAGAGAGAGAGAGAGAGAGAGAGAGAGAGAGAGAGAGAGAGAGAGAGAGAGAGAGAGAGAGAGAGAGAGAGAGAGAGAGAGAGAGAGAGTGGTGGAGAGACAGAGCGAAACAACAGAGAGAGAGAGAGAGAGAGAGAGAGTGGTGGAGAGACAGAGCGAAACAACAGAGAGAGAGGGAGAGAGAGAGTGGTGGAGAGACAGAGCGAAACAACAGAGAGAGAGAGAGAGAAAGAGAGAGAGAGTGGTGGAGAGAGAGACAGTCAGAGCGTGAGAGGGGTAAGAGAGTGAGAGAAAAGCAGGAGAGAGAGAGAAAAGAGAAAGGATAACAAACCAGAGCACCTCTGGGTCAAACCCCCTAATCCCTCACTTATTGACGTCCCCTGGGTCTTGAATAGTGGAAAATCTTCCTCCACTATTGGAGAGATAGATCACAGAGTGGGGCTGGTTTCACCCCCCATTAAGTACAGGAATGCTGATCTCTCGCTCTCTCTTTTTTAGATCCCCTCCACCTCCTCGGGCCTTTCAGGACTCGACTGTATGCCCCCCCCACACCCTCCCTCCCTCCCCTTCCCCCGCCCCTCTCCAAAGGGTCTGGCCTCTCATTGCTTATGTCCCTCTCTTCTCCGTTTCCATATCTGTTGCTCTGTTTTCCGCTCACCCCCACCCCCCTCCTCACCCCCCTCTTCCTCGTCCCCCCTCCTCCTTCCTCCTCTCCTCTCCTCAACATAAACTTGTTTTCCTTTTCCCTCCCACCGATCGCCTGCTCCTTTCCCACCATCCTGTGCTCTCTCCTCCTGACCGCCATTCCTCTCTCTCACACACCGGCTTCGCACCCTCTCTCTAAAATCAACTGTCACATTTCAGATCTTCACCAATTTCTCCCAAAAGAACATACTCGATACTCGCTCTCTTTTAATGCCGGCCCGCGTATTGTAATTCATACTTGAACGACTGTGTTGCGCAGAGAAAAGCTTATAGCTTTACCTGGTGAAAAGTCACATCAACAAAGTATTCGACAAAGTGCTTTGATGAAGGACACACAAACCCTATTCTGGCCTTATCTTATCGATATTGAGGCTTTTGGTCCAAATATCGTTTGACTTTGTCCATATTGCCCAGTCCTAGTTTCTACATCTCTCCGCTCTCTCTCTCTCTCTCTTTCTCTCTCTCTCTGTCTCTCTCTCTGTCTCTCTCTCTCTCTCTCTCTCTCTCTCTCTCTCTCTCTCTCTCTCTCTCTCTCTCTCTCTCTGGCTCGTTGTCTCTGCGTGTGCCATCTGGTTATGTGGTTGGAGGTGTGTCCATCAGAGATCCAGACCCCAGCTGTCAACCTCCCCGGTGACCGCCTGGCGTTACCACGGTTACAGTCTGGTGAGGAGGAGAGGGAGGTTATCTTGTTTCACACAGGAGGAACTGTAGAATGTCAGTTGTAACCCACATTTTCCCACTTTTTTTTAGCTCAGGCAGTCTGCTCCTGCACCAGACTATCCAGTTAAGATCTTGAACGTTTCTTTTGAAACTCAAACCCTAATGCAATAGTGAATAGTGAGTCAACCTTTTTTTGTCTTGAAGCCTAATGTGTAATTTTCTTTTCACTTTTGTCCCGAGGAAGGACAAAAGAACTATAATATAGAATTTGAGAAAATACACCAATATAAAACGTTCTGAAGAAATTATATAAACAAAATAAAAAATGACCATCTTGAGAAACAATTTGAAGGTATTTTTTCTTTGAATTCTGAACATTTGAATTTCTAAAGTTCTCTGCTAAAGTGGATAGAATTGGTCTAATGCTGGTTAGCCCAGACTAAAATAGTGTCCCAGGGGACCGGGATAATTTAACCCAAAGGAATTTGACTGAAATTGTTAATGACTTCTCCATGAGCATCTGGACCAAACTTTATCCCTTGGTACCAAACTGTGGTCCTTAAGTCTTTAGTCACGCTGTCATAAAATACAAACAGCCAACCGCTGACACAGGCAACCATAGATACACCCGTCATTATATGCTTTGAAAGGTCATTGAGAATGACATTTGTACAACCACAAAGTTGGAAGAGTATGGACTCTCATGAGCTTGTTAGAGGACTTACAGTATTGTTTTGTGCAAATTAATACACATTCACTTGTTTCCATTCATGGATTTCATATCATTGGATTGCTGCATGTGTGTGAGCTTCACCGCAACTCTATTTTTAGTGAGGAGTGATGGTTAAGTGTATAATCATTTCAACAAAATGGTTGAAGGTTAGTAGGGCTCTTCCAGCTAGCTAGCTAACCAGCAGCAGGTGTGTGTGTGTGTGTGTGTGTGTGTGTGTGTGTGTGTGTGTGTGTGTGTGTGTGTGTGTGTGTGTGTGTGTGTGTGTGTGTGTGTGTGTGTGTGTGTGTGTGTGTGTGTGTGTGTGTGTGTGTGTGTGTGTGTGTGTGTGTGTGTGTGCGTGTGCGTGCGTGCGCACACGCGTTGAGTAGAGCCAATCCCTAGATGTGGTTTAGCCATTTCCTCAAAGGGAAAGCTTGTGGCTAACCTGTCAGGCCAATCAAGGGCTCCTAATACCATGATGACTTTTACATCTGTCCGAGAGGGTCAAAAGTCACTGAGGACTCTCCACCAATCACTGTTTTAATTGGCTGTGGAGTGGTCATCGATGGCGGGGGGGGGGGGGGGGTCATAAAAAGGGACAGTCGACATGAGTGAGGGGGAGACTGCCATGGGAAGTTTAAATTCAGTCAAAACTGAAAACAAACAGAAAACAACTCTCTTCTCCCCTCTTTCAAAACACCTCCATCCATCATCTAAGGCGGGCCTTAGCATCCATCTCAGTTCTATTTACACTGAAAACACAGGGCCCGCAGGTCCTGGAGTACTCAGAAAATAACTCATAGCTGTGTGTATTTGTTAAGGGCTTCGGCTAAATGGTTTTTTGGGAGGTCCGTTGCGAGTAAGTAGTAAGTTTGTTTGTTCTGTCTTTCTGACTCTGGCAGCCCCAATGTGTGTGGCTCTCGCTTCCACTCTTACTGCTGCCCCGGCTGGAAGACTCTGCCTGGAGGGAATCAATGTATCGTCCGTAAGTATCTCCATCCTCATCCCCTCGTATCAGATACAGTACATAACAATAACAAAGCGATGTTGGAAGCATTCAATATAACCTCTCCTCTCATCTCTCCAGCTATCTGTAGGAACTCATGTGGTGAAGGCTTTTGTTCCCGACCCAACATGTGTACCTGTTCCAGTGGTCAGCTCTCTCCCAGCTGTGGGGCCGGAGCAGGAGGTCAGTATTTATGTCAAACGTAAACAACAACAACAACAATCCAATACACTGTATTGTACAAATGATTAGAGTGGAATCAGTGGATAAAGTCATATTTTTGGGAACAGGCCATGTCAACAGTAGAAAAGTGCACAATTATGCCCCAAAATAACAAAAAGAATAGAAACATTATTTACAACAATTGCTAGGTCATAATCCAGTCTCAATGCCGCTCAGTCCTCAGTCTCATATGGCCCATTATAAAGCATTGTTAAGAGGGCTGGATGTGTTCTGTAGCCGCAGCAGGTCACAGGGTTTGCCAGGATTAAGGCAGTGGGTCTGGCTGCTCCAGGGTCAATCCTTAGGGCCTAGTTACTTACACTCCACTCAGGATGTGGTCTGGTGTGTGCAGTGGAGTCCAGAACCCAGACTTTTACTGCACACGGGGAGAGTGTGAGATCACATGTTGTCGTATGATTGGTAGTGGGTATGCAGAGTTATGAGTAAGAAGTTCACATTGTAGTAAAGCACCACTTTGGGAGTGTGGAGGGTCTGTCTGGAGGTGTGTATTAAGTAGCGTGTCATGTGTTCGGCTGCACTGCTTTAATAGGCCAGAGATATATCATCAGTCACGCCTGCCCCTGCCAGACCCCACGCTCACACTCTCTTAAGCCTCCACTCCATATGTACAGTACTATGCATGTGTGTGTACTGTGTGCACACACATACATGCAAACACACGCACTCCATGTCTATCAGTTGTCCACTCTGACCCTGAGGTGTAAAACAGGATTTGGTTCACTCAACAGTTAGGATTCCCAAGCGGGGGTTCACGTGCAGACTGCAAAATGCATAGACTCTGGAGTACATAGACAGTACATGGCCAGATAGAGACAGCGCTCCACCAGGACCAGTCTTTGAGACTTGAAGTAATGCTGAGAAAGAAAGAAAGGTATACTGTAGGAAAGACAGAGCTTCTTAGAGCTGCAGATAACTTATTGCCGCCCTGTTTGTGTCATGCTCTCCTCAGCAGGGATTTATGGTAAGTCTTCCCAGAGAACAGACCACCCTCTTCCAGAGTTAGTTCTAATTCCCCTTTGTATTGTTGTGTTTGTTTGTTTCTTCTTTCTTGACAACTTGTTGCTATACAGAAGTTAAAGTAACCAATGACTGTGAATTAGTTTTCGTGTGAGCATTTTAGTGATCACAATGGGATTTCTGTCTTCTCTCACAGCTCTAATGACAGTCAAAGATCTTACACATCAATGTCCTCTGAGGTAAACGGGCGATGTAGTTCATGTATTATGCCCAGTGAAAAATAGAAGTGCGCCCCACTCCCAATCCTGAAACTGTATCAGGTTAATGGTTGTGATTAAGTATCAAAACAAACGGAATACCACCAGACTCACAGATCAATATTTTTCTTTTAATTCAGGGCAGCAATGAAAGTACTTCAGCTAAAAGCGGATGAGGATCGACAACACAACTGCTGCATTCGTAGAAAATCCTCCATTTAACAGAATAATACTGTGCAGTTGGAAACAAATTGCAGCTTTTATGTGCCGTAGATCCATTTGGAAACACTAATTTCCTTTGCCCTAACCTAATTACATAGCCTACTTTTGGCACCTTGGTCACTGGTCTGGACTATTGATAGCAGTTTTATGTCGCTAGCCTTGCCTGTGGAATTCAGAGGTTTGAGTAAATCAAATCAGCAACACGTTCGTGATTATGCTGTTTAGTACATATAATCCACATTGTGGATGTTTGTGATTATTGTTTCGTATCCAAGCAGATGGTATTCTGTGTTTATGTTTTGTTGACTGCTGTTGGAATCCGTGATCTTTGCCAATGATCAAGACATGCACATGTGCCTGTTGATCAAGTGATTTTTCCCGGAGGAGAGAAAGTAAGCCATCAATGACTGTACATGATGATGAGTCACATTGACTGTTACCTGATGACACATTACTTGCTCTCAGGCTTCTCTGCAAGTCACCTTCATCATTAAGTAACTGACAGTTTAGAGCAGAGCAGCTGTCCTGGGGGATTGTATAGTAGCTTCATCTTTATAACCCCTTTTCCCATAACCGTAATTAACCAACAATTACCATGGACATTCCCTCCCACAAGCCCAGAAACAGCTGTCCGCACTGACTGGCCTTCCATGGCTGTGAGTCTGGGACACTGTTGAACCCTGGGAAACAGAGTTCAGAGAGGGGCCTCCTCTAATTAGAAGCCATACCGTTTGAACATAGTCCATGTAGACCTCAAAGTAATAATGTAATGCCCTGTTATGCTATGAGGTATGTTTCTCATAAGGGAGAACATTTGCACTCGAAATTGATGACGTTTGTGCAATACAGAGTAGACACTGAAAATAAGCGACAGGACTGTGAGTCACCTATAAAGTGGAAAAGGGTTTCGTGTCTTGACCCTCAACCTTGACAGCATCTCAGCATGCAGCCTTGTGTTTCACCACCTTACACATCCATTCTGACGTGGTGGCTGACTTGTCAATGGTCTCAGGGGTGTGTGTAAATCAGGACGGAACACAGCTATAAAGCTCTCAGTGTTCCACCGACACACACACACAAACACACACACAGACGCGCGTGCACGCCCGTGCACTGGGGCTTCCTGTGTTTCCTACCCTCTCGTAAAAACACCCAGATGTGAGCAGACAACTGACAACACCACCCTACCAGAATACAGAGGTGCATTGTGGTCCGGTAAAGCTATACACAACTTAGATCTCAGGTCTGGAAGACTCAAATAGCACGTACGCACACACACACACGCTCGCGTGCGTGGACCCCCCTCTTCCTCTGCATGTGTAGCTTTCCAGGCACGGGTCGTTGGTGCAAACCATCTCTCTCCACCTGGTAGGGGGCATAAGGGGTGAGGGGGGCGAGAAGGTGGCGATGTTTGCCAGTGAGATCATTCTCTCTCCAAATCTACCCCGTGGACTCCCTCCTTCTCCCTCCTTCTCCCTCCTCCCTTCCTCCTCCTGCCGCTCATTGGTGAAAGGGAATGGGTCACATGACTATGGGCTGAATATCATTAAGCTTTCATTCCTCCGCGCTTTCTGCACTCCATTCTAGACAGGTTTCACAAACCTGGCCGACGTGATTCTGCTTTGTCTTAGACCACACCAGTAGTAAAATCAGTAAGAGTGTACAAATGTAACCAATTTTTGTATACACTCAGAGTTCCCCATCATGTAAAGGTCCATTTGTAGTACAATCTTTGAATTACAAAATCAAGGATTTTACTGAGTAGGGTTTTTTGCTCACCATTGCCAGTGATATTAATTATTCTACTTTCTGTCATCTCTGATGTTTGTGCAGATCACTTATAGCGTATAATGTGGTACACAGGTGTTATCATTGACATATGTTTCGGTCTTTCTGTTGCCAGACGATGACTATAAAATCACAACTATAAAAAGTGATTTGAGCGAGCATAACAAACTGCTAGCTGGCTAGCCAAGGCTAACAGAAACTCCTCTGCGTTTGAATTTGCGCCCCTCAAACAAATCACGTTTTATAGTTGTGCAGCCAGTTGACAGCAGCAACAGAAAGATATGTCATTGACAACACCTTGATCTATGCTATACCTATACTGGAACACTAAGGGAATAATCACAGAGGCGACAGAATATTAGCTTCTCAATATTGGTGGCAATGGTGAGACAAATCTACCAAAATAAATATATGAAACATACTCATACTAATATCTATACCCTATTAAGACGCAGCAGATGTCCTGGTATGTCAGCCATGTTTATATAAAAGTTCTATTTCCTTAATTTTCTTCTTTCTGTCCCTCTTTGTCCCTATCTATCTCCTCATCCATTTATTCCTCCATTCATTCATCCATTTCATCCATCCATCTGTCTCCTAATCTTTCTATCCATTCAGCCATCTCTCCATCCCTATACCTTCGTTCTTCAGCTCTTTATCCCCCCTATCCCTCTGTACTTTCATCCCATCTTCCTCCAATGTCTCCAGTCGCTATCTTCCAGTCTCAACGGGCGGTGTGTATGAAGTAAATGAACAAGGCGGCTTTGCTCTCTCTGATGTCCTTCCAAGTGCAGCTTTATGCTCTTTCTCCCTCTGTCCATGACCTATTTTGAAATTATTATAATGTTTTGGGTGGTGGTGGTAGTGGGGAGGACAGAGGACTTGTTGAAAAATGGATGAATTTACCCAGGCTGCTCTTGGCTTTGATGGCATTTGCTTCACAGCACACTGGAATGGTTTCCTCACGGTTTGTTCCACAGCAGGGAAAACGGCAATCAGTCACCCCACTCATTTTTCACGTTTCACTTCCCCTCTTTCTATTGTTGGCCTGAGCAAAGAGAAAGAGAGAGAGGAGTGAACAAGAGAGGTAGATGAAGAGAGAGAGAGAGACAGCTCTCAATACACTCTTCTATGTGAGTTAAGCGATATGGCTCAGTGCCCTGAGCCAAGTTGAGTTGAGGTTGAAATCTGAGAGAGAGAATGAACACATCTCCCATGTGCTGCTGAAACAAATGGAATGCAAGAACAAGGGAGAGAGAGGGGGGGGGATAGAGAGAGAGAGAGAAAGAAAGAAAGAACATTGGTACACTAACCCCTAAGCCCTCCTTACCCTGGCGTTCCAAAGTATTTACTGTAATCCATCTCCATGTGTTGTCACAAGATGCTGTCCAGGCATCGTCTCGTTTGAGCCAAATCTGTACACTGCCAGGATTGTCCTGCATGTGAGAGAGGCATTTGGAATGATATGATCAGATTTACATACAAAGAGCCTTTTTTTTCCTAAAGATGTTGGACTTTAGACTTTCCTTTCTTTTTTAACAACTACACAGTAAGAAGCTTGTTGACAGATTGAGTGCATTACGCCACTGCCTCACAAGAGTCACAATTATTGAAACAATTATTGAAACTTGGTCAGCTCAATGTTTGAGCTGTCCACAATCCAGGCCTGTATAATGTCTGTGAAATGCATATTTGCTCATCCAGTAATAGTTGAGTGTGTTTGTGTCCAGGTGGATTTGTGGATGCGTTATGTCGGCTGAAATGCCTCCTCTTGGCTTGGACCGTGCACGCAAACGCAGATAGCCTCACGAGTCACTACTATACAGTCTCAGCTCCGGGGAAGTTCATTCATGAGAGAGAGAGCCGAGGGAGAGGGATAGAGATATGGCGAGAAGAAGGTGAAAGATGGGACAGAGGGGGAGATAAATAAAAAGGCTAACAGGAAAGGTGATGGTGGAGATGAGAAAGAGGGATAAAATGAAACGAGAGAGCGACCAGATGAAATGAGTGAGTGTGGAAGTGGAAAATGACAGAAAGAAGTGGTGGAGTGAATACAGTTGCAGGCACCCATCAGTGAGAGGCTGGCTCAGCAGAATGCCCAAAGTCTGCCAGCAAGGCCAATTAGTGCCTCTCATGAATTACATGTTAGATTGGTTGTCTCACACCGTGGCAGAGCAGTCTGCCAGCCAGGGCGGGGTGGATGGGCAGGCAGGCGGGTGGCGGCGGTGGCGGCGGCGGCTCCTGCTTCACATCATCCTAGCCACTCCACCACTGCACTTATGCTTTGCATGCTCTATTTTGTTCGCTGAACATTATTACCGCCAAAAGTCACATTCTCCCTCAGTCTGTCTCTCCATACGTTGTGTTAACGTTGGCTGTTGCGCTTTTTGTTTTATTTCAGTTCATCAAATGTTTCTGTGCCCCCTTGCCTGTCTTTTCTCCTTTCTCCTTTTGGTTCCTCTCTCGCTCTCTCCTCTCAGCACATTCCTGACTGACTGTAGCATACAGCTGGCTCGACTTATGGCTTCCCCCCAGCCTGCTTGATTAGCTTTGGGTTTGTGGCCCGGGGGGGGGGCTCGCTATTGAACCAAGGTTTCAGTAAAAACACCAGTGACGTGGAAGGAGTCTTATGTATGTGTTAAAAGTGTCCAGACAGACATACCACGATAAAGGTTCTTTATATACTTTAGATCACGTATTATCAAACCAACAAACCTACCAGTGTTCTCCTTGCTCTGTGGGGCGTGCGTCGTCATGTCGGTACCAACGGTTCAGATAGGGATTATTAATAAAACATTAGACATTGTATGACAAAGCGTTGCTCATAAAAGAATAGTTCTCTCCAGCAGACCTTTGATCAACGTTCCTTTATTGTGGAAGAGAGAGAGAGGTTTGTGTGATTGAACAGATGGCGAGCTGGGAGTTCTGAAGGTCATATGTTCAGGCTTAATAGTACATCTGTTGACACTTGTGCCCCCACCCTTCTCTCCCCTCTTAACAGTTCAGTCATGTAACGTCAGGTGTATGAATGGAGGCAGCTGCCAAGAGGACTCGTGCTCCTGTCAGAAGGGCTACACAGGCAGTCACTGTGGACAGCGTGAGTACACATTTCTACAGAGTCAGCATACCTGGTTGTGAACGTGTGTTTGTAAGTATATGCATGGAATGGTGTGTGTGTGTGTGTGTGTGTGTGTGTGTGTGTGTGTGTGTGTGTGTGTGTGTGTGTGTGTGTGTGTGTGTGTGTGTGTGTGTGTGCGTGTGCGTGTGCGTGTGCGTGTGCGCGCACGTGCGCGCATGCGTGAGTGCGTGAAAGAGAGAGCATTATTTGAGTGTGTTTGCTGTATGTATAGAGAATGTATTAATGTAATGAATTACACCCATACCCCTCCTCTGTACCATACAGCTGTGTGTGAAAATGGGTGTCAGAATGGTGGCCGCTGCATCGGACCCAACAGATGTGCTTGTGTCTATGGCTTCACTGGCCCGCAGTGCGAGAGAGGTAAGATCCCATTTTCTGTACGAATATTGTTGCAGTATTATGATTTTACGGCATGGCCGTAGGCCAAGCCGTCTACGGCATGGTTTGTCTGTGTATATTTTTGTATGTACAGTATGTCTCCCTCAAATGAGACAAATCACAGTTCATGTTCCTGTGCATGGCGTCATGAAACGGAGGTACCGTAACTCCATTCATGAGAGCCTGAAATGCCTGGTGGAGCGAATGTGACACTTATGAGGGCATGTTAGATGGGTTGTAGATAGATCCACAGTTTGCGTATCAAAATAAATAGGGTGGATCTCTTAGTTACACCAACGACATTGTTCTTGTGAATAGGTCTAGATCATGTGTAACGTTTTTTTGTGAGATTTGCACAAAAGCTTTAGGTGGAAGAGCAAAAAGTGTGTTTTAAAGAAAAGTCGAAATGGCGGAAAATCGATCCTGATGCAAATGGGTGTGGCCTATAGGGGGAGATGTGGCATGGCCCAAAGAATCATGGGAAAGTGAAGTGAAATTTTGATTTTACGACCTACGGTTCAAGAGTTATAAGGTGAAATGTAAAGTGGGCTGTTGACCACTGATGTAATTTTTTATTGATAGCTAAAGATTTGACAAGGGCCCAGTTTTGGTTCAATATGGTTTTGCATGTTTTTTGGTATTATCCACAACACAAGATTACTGGCAGGGTTGCATGCGTGTTTCTGCATAGCGCCATCCCTCCCAAAGTGCAACACACCTGCTCAGCATTCCAACAGAACACCCAATGCTGGTGCAATGGAAAAGACTACCTCATGGGGACATGCATCCAGCCAGCCCTTTATCAACCATGAAAGTCAAGTTTGGACTTGGGAGGGGTGGGTCTGATTGGGTAAAGGAGACAGACGCCACACAATCTTACAGGGGGGGGCGGAGTGACGGGTACAGTCCATGATGTGACACCATTTTTATCAGTTCAGCCCCTCAAGGGTTGTGGCAGATATCGCACCCGGAAGGAGTTCAGGCTTTTGATGTTGTAATGTCATGTGTGAAGGAGGTCCTATCAGTCTAGACGCGCTGTGCTGTGTTAATTCATTATTTCAGCACTGACTGAGCACTGGGGTTGCTCTATCTCTGATGACATCATGTGTGCTGTTTAGACAGACAGACAGACAGACAGACAGACAGACAGACAGACAGACAGACAGACAGACAGACAGACAGACAGACAGACAGACAGACAGACAGACAGAGTTTGTCTCCTGAGCTCCTGAGCATGTGCCGAGAATGTCATTACATCTTTTATAACTTCAGATTTATATGCAGATATGAATAAGTAATAAATAAGTAATAAAACATTTGTTGTATAGTGAATGAGTGACATCCATCCACGGATGGATGGATGAAAAAAGAAACAAGAAGTTTCTGTTTATGTTCTCAGGAGGGTTAAGGCCAATGCGCTTATGTTAGATGATGAGGTTGAGCAACAGGAGCTCAGAAGCTCTGTTTTGCGCACGGTCTGAATCCATGTAACCCTTTTGGTTATATGTGGTAAATTCTGTGGTAAAGTATTTTTATGTGCATCCATAATCTCAGAATTAATATGACGTCATCAACATGACATCAGAGATCCTCAGGGAAGGGACTGTTTTTTTAGATCCTATATTGTTTCCAAGATCACATCACTGGAGCAGTGGAATATGTGTCAATTATCGCCATAACCTGATTATTCCTAGTTAAAGGATTATTGTGTGAATTTAAGAGCACTATTGGTTGATAGCCTTAGATCCAGCTTCTGAAGGAAATAAGGATCCTGGAATTCTACACTGAAACCCCAAAATTCTCCACATTCTCCAGCCCCTCTAACCCATATCTGTCTCTTGACCCTTCCCCTTTTACCTCTCTCTCCCTCCCCCCTGGCCTTTTCTCTCCAAGCAACTCTGGGGTCTTGTTTTCTTGGAAAACACAACATCTGAGAGGGTTAGGGTTCAGTGTGGGGGGGGGGGGGGGGGGGGGGCTTTGCAGACATCTGGTAATAAATAACCCCTCCCCCCGCCATCTTAACCCAGACACGAATGACAGAATGGAGTTTCTTTGTGGAGCCGTGTACATTTTCTGACGAGGAGTGGAGTATGAGAGGAAAGTGGCGAGAGAGAGAGAGAGAGAGAGAGAGAGAGAGATGGAGGGATGGAAGTAGGGAGGGGCATATAAGGGTATACATCGAGATGGACTCCCCAGCTGTGTACACAGGGGCTGGTGGAGGAGAGTACAAACAGTCTCGACTCCGTGCTAAAGGACCGGGGACATCACTGACCGTTCCCCAGCAGCAGCCACATGTCAAACACCCACGCTTTTGCCGGGTGTGGTCGCGTGTCTGCAATGTCCTATGTGTGTCTGTGTGTATGTTTGAATGACTGCGTTTGTGTGTGTGTGTGTGTGTGTGTGTGTGTGTGTGTGTGTGTGTGTGCTGAAAATGTTATTGTCTGTATCAGTATGCCATAAATATACAGAAAATAACCCATGTACATGCTCACAACGTGTCACATCACTGATTGGTTATATTCGGTGTGTGACGGCGGTGCGCAACTTAGTATAAATGAGGCATTATGCATGCATATGTGTATATATATATATGTGTGTATGTGTTTCTCTTCGTAACTCTGTGGGTTTGTCTGTGTCAGCATGGGGGCTGCAGGCTTCACACTGTCTGGTAAAGACATGAGTCCCCGCTACTATACTTGGGACAGTAAAGCTGTCCATCCGTTCCATAATGATTCACATCCCATCTGCCCAGAGAGAGAGGGAGAGGACATGGGTTCTAAGTCTCACTTAAACAACATGAATACTTCCTGAAGTAACATGACTCAGCCTAGTGAAAATGAACTGAGTGCTAGCCTGGGCCTTGAAAACCACTCAGCTGCTTGAACCTCTGAATTTGATTCCTGTTGACCCTGTCACTGTTTGACACATTTACACGATATTGCATGCTGTGGTTTTGGAATTGAAAGGCCATAACTTTCAGCTCCTTGTTTTATTTGTCCTCCAGCATCCACCCCCTCAAAAGCCTTACTGGTGTTTCTGTTGTTGTCGTCTTATTTTAGGGCAGTGGTTCTCAAACCTTTTCATGTCATGGGCCGCCAAAATGATATATATTTGGCTGCAGAGTGCAGACCCCCAACTCAAAAATATTTTTAGGGACCTCCAGAAGAAAAGCAGCTCAGCTCAGTGGCCTTGTGGTTAGAGTGTTGGCCCTGAGACTGGGAGGTCGGGGTTCAATCCCCGGCCGGGTCATACCAAAGACTGACCCGGCCTTTGGTATGCCCAGTGCCTCCCTGCTTGACACTCAGCATCAAGGGTTGGATTGGGGGTTAGTCCCTGCGACATACTAGCGTCATGTCCAGGGGATGTACTTCAAGCTGCCTCACGCTACAGAAACAGGAGATAGGCTCCTGCCCTATGGGCCTCATGGCTCGGCAAGGCTACTTACTTACTTACTTACCAGAAGAAAAGATTTGAGTTAAAAATGTTAATAAAAAAATCACACTTGGAAGTGAGGGGCGCTCTTATCATCATACATTATCACATTCCGGCCAATCACAATTGGCATCTTCACATTTCTGTCCTCACTTTTTATCCTCATTATGTACTTTTCTCAGCCAATCAAATTATCGCTATGGGGTGCTCAGACAATCAAATCATCACTAAAATTCACACACACGCAAAGCTGGGCATAAGAGGGACTAGAGCCCCTCAAAAAATATATAATTAATGATTTTTCAAACATCATATTATATCATATACCTGCTATTTTTGAATAGCCAAAGTTTTAAATATGGTTAAAGTGGTTAAAATGATTGTGACGCTATATACCCTGGGGGGCCCCGGACTCCAGTGGGGGGCCCTGGACTCCAGTGGGGGGCCCCAGATTCCAGTGAGGGGCCCCGGACTGGACTCCAGTGGGGGGCCCTGGACTCCAGTGGGACTCCAGTGGGGGGCCCTGGACTGGACTCCAGTGGGGGGCCCTGGACTGGACTCCAGTGGGGGGCCCTGGACTGGACTCCAGTGGGGGGCCCTGGACTCCAGTGGGGGGCCATGGACTCCAGTGGACTTCCCACTTTGAGAACCACTGCTTTAAGGAATGTGTTGACCGCATCGATGCTTCATCGTTTTAAATCCTGTAAAATAGTGTCCAGAGATAATCTAGTGGTTTTCTCTGGAGCAACACGTCAGGTCCAGGAAATTCTCTCCTGAGCTTTGCCTAATGTGGTCTCCCTCGTTTCTCCAAACCTCACCTTTTTATGGGGAAACAAATAGAACACAGAAAGAGGACTGCTCACTCTTCATTTGAAAAAGCGTGTGAACCACTCAAGTTATGGTCTTGTAACAGTTGATGGTGTAAACCTTTTGTATAGTCTAAGCTCACTGTTCAGTATGTACGGTTTGACAGTTCAGGCTGTGAGTCAGTAGGTTTATTGTGCCGTGACGTAGAGAAAGGACTGCTGATCAGCTGGAATTCTAATTGGCTGTCACCAATATTGGTGACAGTTTCATGAGAAACGTGTGTGTGTGTGTGTGTGTGTGCGTGCGTGTGTGCTCGCACGTCTCAGAAGCCCGACACACACCGGCTGCGTCCCCCGCGCGGCGCCGTGCGGCGCGCACAGCCGCCTCCATTATTTTCAATGAACCTAACGCACACCGGCTCCGTCCGCCGCGCGGAGCCGAGCCGCGCCGCGCGGCGCGCCGATAGAACACAGTTCTATTTTCCAGGCGGCGCCGCGCAGCAACGCGCCGCGCCGCACATGGTCGCAGACGGTGTGTGGTGGGCTAGACTCATTGACTTTGGCTAGCTCCTTGAGAGTTAAGCCTGATTTATGCTGTTACTTTGTTGTTTGATGTCACGTGCCAAAAATAGCTGATGTACAAGTGTTTGCCTTATAAGAGGGTGGAGGGTGGAGCTTGAACAACTCCACCCTCTCATTATGCAGCTGTGTCAATTTGGTGTCCAAAACTGTTACTTTCCATGATTCAAATAAAAAAAAGTACAAAAATTGTCGATGGGGCCCGGGGGCCAGGGGCCGAGGGCCCAGACGGACCCGGGGCCCGGGGCCCAGACGGTTAGCTCTACCGTCTAGGCACTATATAGGCTGCTGAGCCAGCCTAACGGCATGCCGCGGGTTCGACTCCCGATCCCGACGGCCTTTGTCTTACCCCCCATCTCTCCCCATTTCCTGTCAGATTACTTTCAATATATCAATAAAGGCATCTTAAAAATAAATAAATTGTCGATCGGCTAGTATGCCGAAGTAGGGCATTCATTTATTATTTATTTAAAAGTTAAAGTTAAAATATGGCGATAAGAGGTGGATGTGTGTGTGTGCTGTGCAGTGTGTCTGTGTGGAAAATGGTAAATGGTGCATTACATTCACATTTCACACACACATTCATACACCGATTGCGGCGGAAGCCATGCAAGGCATCAACCAGCACATCGGGAGCAATTTGTGTGTGTGTGTGTGTGTGTGTGTGTGTGTGTGTGTGTGTGTGTGTGTGTGTGTGTGTGTGTGTGTGTGCGTGTGCGCGTGCGCGTGCGCGTGCGCGTGCGTGCGCGCGTGTATTTATCCATGTTTTACTATCACTATCGCGTTCATGTATCAAGCCGTGGAATGTGCACTGAAGCCTGTCCACTGTGGGCTAATGTACGTCGTTGTGCGACTCGACTATGCTTTGGGCCATTAAGCCAGTTCCAGTCTGCTGCTTGACTGCCTCCTCCGGCCCAAATAAACCCAATGATCACAATGGAATGTCAGGGCAACGTTGAGGTGCTGGAAAACGTAGGAAGTGGTGCTATTTCTGATCTGTTGACTCTGGACTGGAGTGGACAGAACATGACGGTAATAGACATGGCTCCCTCCTGGGTAGAAATTAAGGTGGGTCCCAGCCAGGAGCAAACACTGCTTATTCTACTGTATACACCCAAGTGGAACCATCAAAATCATACACACTATATTATATAAAATAATAACTGCACTTTTTGGTAGGACCATAAATTAACATAGTCTGCATTTAGACAGTTAGACCAGGAGCTGGTTAATAGTGCTGATGAGGCCTTTTGAGAGCGCTTGATATTTTGATCCAAGTCTGCAGAAATATGTCTCTCCGGCTATGTTTGGATAACAAGGTTTCTACCTCATCCAGAGCTTTTGCATGATTAAGTACTCGCGATGACGACATCATGTTGGGTTTTATGTGTAATTGGGAAGGTCTTGCTTGCTGTGTTTTTTTAGAGTGCAGTTTTCCATGGAGGTACTAAAGTTTTGATTTTGCGCCTCATAAACAAAGGCTATGGGAATCATTTTTAGGAGCTACGGCCAAATATAGAGATGATTCCTGTCAGTATTTGTTTGGCATGCTGGTAGAGTGGGTATAAATATGTTTGGTCTTGGGGGGCTGCAAAGACATGCCTTCACTGAATAGGCACGTTTCCTAGTGTGTGCGTGCCCCGCCCTCAATAATGCCCAACATTATTGTTCTGCCGCTCGAGTCGACAGGAACTATACTAAAACGGACAGAAATAGTTGTAGCAGACCATACAGTACAATGGAGGAGAAATCATAGAGACAAATTAGACAATGACAAGGAAACTGCAGCAATGATGTAGATCGTGGTGGTCCTATAAGGTCAAATGCTTTCACATTGCTGGAAAATTGTCCATTTGACTTGAGCAACAAATAAAGCCAACATTAGCATTTACGCCACATAAGTATTAAGATAATTACTGAGTAGTGCATGAGAAGAACAGACACTGATGGCCTAACCCTAACCCTTTGTTTTATTCAGTGTTACAACCCATTCCCCCGTCCAGAAACAACGAACGTACATTTTCTTTTCTCAATGCTGTCCATTGACATCACATTATACTGTGGTGTTCAGCTGCAGAGCGAGGCTGGTGCCAAAACAGCAGATTATGATCCGCTATTGAGGGCTTATCGCTCTTAGCCACTCTCCCACAGTCTCTTGCTCTCTGTTTGACTGCATGTGTATATGTACATGCACATGTGTATGTGTTGTGCATGTGCACACTGTATGTGAGTGTCTGCACGTGTGTGTGTGTGTGCGTGTGTGTGTGTGTGTGTGTGTGTGTGTGTGTGTGTGTGTGTGTGTGTGTGTGTGTGTGTGTGTGTGTGTGTGCCTGCGTGCGCGTGCTTGCTGCGTACACATGCACGCACGCATCAGTGTTCGTGAAATATTTAGTCACGTTTGGGTGGATGTCTTTGGTGTGGAAGAAGTGAGCAGCACAGATAGGAAAAGAGACATTTAAAGCCTGCTGATAATTTTAAGAGGCAGTCATGGTTGGTTGGCCAACATGAAGATAAAACACACACACACACACACACACACACACACACACACACACACAGTGAGAGACAAACAAACAAGCGCACAGTACAAGTTGAATCATTTATTTACAGTATATACACAGTATAGGCACACGGGGACACAAACAATCAGCAGAGATGCAATCAGAAATTCCATAAGACCTGCCAACTTATGAACATTCACAATGTGTGCGCATGGATACGCACGCACGCACGCACGCACGCATGCACGCACGCACGCACGCGCACGCACACACACACACACACACACACACACACACACACACACACACACACACACACACACTAGCAAATACCTCTGTCTCTTCTAACAGTTGGGGTAAAGGGGTGAGTTGTGCTTAGGTCTTGTCTGTTTAGACAGAGCGAGTATATATCCTACAGCTGTATAAAGTCTGGCGATGGCCCATCTGGGAAGGACACATGCATGCACGCACCAAGGGCCAACACGCGCGCACACATACTCTCACACACACACACACACTCACGCACAGGCACACTCACACTCACATGCGCGCGCACACACACACAAACACACGTGTGTGTGTGTGCGTGTGTGTGTGTGTGTGTGTGTGTGTGTGTGTGTGCGCTCATCCACATGAATATGTGTGAATGGTGATGGCTTGATTCCCATGTAATCAGCTCATGTTTCATGAGTCCCTTATCTTCATAAAACTCCCTTGCTGGGAATACTGTAAATATATCAGCTATTATAAATCACAAGGAAACATTTCTCCTCTCTCTCTCTCTCTCTCTCTCTCTCTCTCTCTCTCTCTCGCTCTCTCTCTGCACATCACATCCACTGCTGCCTTGGTTTCTCTCTCGGACTGGCTCCTGTTGCTGACCTCAATAGACGTGGTCATTTGGGGCGCCCTCCCTTCTCCCCGATCCCACCACAGCTGGACAGGTTCTGTGGGAATTTGTTTTCCCAGAAGGCTTTGCGTTCCAGACAGGATTAACTACTTTCTCACCTCGGCCATCAATGAATTTTCTTTCTTTCATCAGAAAAGGAGCGAGGCTTTGAAGAGTGATCACATTTGGCTGCGGTACCCAACTCTTATACAGTTGGCTAGACTGCAATAACATTGTCCAATAGGAATCGCTTGTTAAATCACTTTAACGATTCCCGATGTGATTGGCTGGCTAGTGGGTGAGAACTGATGTAGGTGAAAGGCTATTGGGTGCGGCCATGACCTTGTTAACCCACCTCTGGGCTCAGTTACAGTTGGCCAGTGACTATTGGCAGCTTTTATTAGAAGCCTACTGGTGATTATGAAACTGAATGTGTAATGGAAACCCCTTGTTAGAATGAGAAAGGGCCATTATGTTCTATGCTGAGTTTTCATTAACAGCTTACTGCCTATTCAAAAACATGCAAAAATGCCTGATCTACAAGCTCACAATATGTTGCATCGTGGTGGGTTGTGAGCTTGTAGATCTGCTTTTTTCCCCTGACATTTTTTGTAAAAGTTCACCTAAAATGACATCAAATAGGGTTGAAGGGAGAAAAGGATTTAGAGATTATTAAGGAAACCGGATGCACCTGGATGTGAGACAGAGTTGACTAACTGTGTATTTATTATCACGACTGCATTTCAGTGTGTGTGCGTGGCTGCGTGCGTGCGTGCGTGCTTGTGTATGTGCGTATGTGTTGGAGGGCTGTTGAGATGCGTGGGACGGAGTGACTCGAAATAGAAAAGAGAAGGGAGGATCCTGTGAGTGTGTTTGATCTGCTGAGCAATTCAGACTGTAATCAGACCAAATTGCTTCCGAATGTTGTCGACAAGTCCGAGCCAGGAAGTAGGCTTGCTCTCCTAACCTAACCTGTCTGGCCCACGCACGCACTTGTCCACTTGATACACGCACACACACGCACACACACACACACACACACACACACACACACACACACACACACACACACACACACACACACACACACACACACACACACACACACACACACACACACACACACACACACACACACACACACACACACACACACACACACCCTCCTGCCAGGCACTTACACATGGACTGCAACTCACTCATGTGTAGATGTGTATTTTACTCCACACATCATTTCACTTCCTAGACTAACATAGGCATTGATTGACACATATACTGCATACGCTCTGTCTCTCTCTCCCAGACAGACATAGTGAGACCGACACAGTAATGAGACAGAGACACAGTGAGACAGAGACACAGTGAGACAGACTGCCGTGTCTTATTCAGTCCAGTAAAAGAGCACTGGGTTGCGCTGCTCTTTTGTTTGGCCCCCGCATTATGGCACAGGCACATGCTGTGTTTTACTTCAGACGTGTGCCGTGTGCGTTATGTACACAGGTGTGTGTGTGCGTGTGCGTGTGTGCAGCAGCTAGAGAGAACAGAGAGAGAGAGAGAGTGACAACTTGCTGTGCGTATGTATTTTGAGCATAGACGCACACATGCCGCTTTTGCTGAACTTGGCTACTGTGGTTATGTCTGTCTGGTGTTGCTGATGGTCAAACCATGGGATACTCCAGTCTTCACTCACTGGCTTCAGTGTCTCTCTATTTCTCAACATCAGAGATGTAATGATAGCCCACAGCCAATACCCAAATATGCCTTCTTTTTCCCCGACTTCTTCTTTCAACTTTTTTCTCTCTTTGTTATTACAAAATATACATTAATCACTTCAGATGCGACACATTGTGAGCTTGTATAATCTATTTTAAAAAAAAAGTATTCATTTGAAAACTTGAAATGGGACATTTCTGCATAATGAGCACTTTTACTTTTAGTACTTTAAGTACATTTTGATGCCGATACTTTTGTACTTTTACTCAAGTACATTCCAGACTTTTACTTGTAACAGAGTATTGATATTTTTACCTAAGTAATAAATGTGAGTACTTTTTCCACCAGTGCCGTATGCATTGTATGTTGAGGGTCCAAGGAAGAGGATCACTGATTGTACAAACATCATGTGTGAGTAAATGTTAGCCCAGATATACCCATGTGCAACAATGGAGATGACATCACAGTCAGCTGTCCCAAATGTGGAGTTCCACAGGGCTTCAGACTGGCCTCCAAGTACTCTCTCTGTTAACGGGTACTACACCGCTACTGTCCACAAAATGCATGAATAGGATTCACTTCAGGCCTCTGAATACACCAAAAAGACATAAGCTGCAGCATTGTGTGTGTGTGTGTGTGTGTGTGTGTGTGTGTGTGTGTGTGTGTGTGTGTGTGTGTGTGTGTGTGTGTGTGTGTGTGTGTATGTGTGTGTGTGTGTGTGTGTGTGTGTGTGTGTGTGTGTGTGCGTGTGTGTGTGCGTGTGTGTGTGTGTGTGTGTGTGTGTGTGTGTGTGTGTGTGTGTGTGTGCATTCGTTGGTGTGTACGTGCGGACACATCTGGGCCAGAGGTTGTCCCTCTGCTGTGCCGACTATGCAGGCCACATTAATCCAACCCAGATGTGAGTGGTCCGGAGCTCAGCAGTAGGTCTCAGCTGCTCAGGGGGGGAGACTTGCATTCCTGGCCACAAATTGTGCAGGAAAGATTGTCAGGTCACTGGTGAGTGTGTGTGTGTGTGTGTGTGTGTGTGTGTGTGTGTGTGTGTGTGTGTGTGTGTGTGTGTGTGTGTGTGTGTGTGTGTGTGTGTGTGTGTGTGTGTGTGTGTGTGTGTGTGTGTGTGTGTGTGCGTGTGCGTGTGCGTGTGCGTGTGCGTGCGACAGACAGACAGACAGACAGACAGACAGACAGACAGACAGACAGACAGACAGACAGACAGACAGACAGACAGACAGACAGACAGACAGACAGACAGACATGAACTTGAGGTGGGCTGGCATGAGCCTCAATCTTCGTTCTGCATGATCAGTTTGACCTACTTTATTCCCCCCATCCCCATCTCTCTCTTTCTCTCCCTCATCCTCCCTCATTCCCTGTCAACGTCAAATGGATGTGATTTAGCTTTCATGTAGCACAAGGAAGCAATAAGGGCTAGTGGAGGAATCCCACAGCACAAGACACACCACCACTGAACCCTGTTTGTCTCTGTGTGGACCTCATTGTGTTCTTCTGACTGCAGGCTCCGGTTCCCCACATCTCAGGTTACCGTGGCTGTCACAGTCTTTCCCAACGGTGTATATAGCGTCTTTTTAATCTCCACTGTGACAATCTTGGCGATCTACCTTTTTAATGAAGACTGTATTAGTTTTGGCACCGCCGCAGTGAACTTAATAAGGGCCTCTGCTGTGGGGGGAAGCCGACATTAGGTGCACCGTTGAGTTCTATTACGTGTGACTGAAGAACGGACATGATATTTGCTGAAAATGGTTTCAGCATGAGGTCATTGTGTCTGATTCCTGAAGTGCAGTTAACGTGATTATGTTGTTAGTTTGCTAACTGCAGTGCAGCGTGCGGGCAAGGTACCAACATTTTGTACCTTGCACTTTGTCTTCAACTTTCCTGTGAATTGAGGATGAATGTGACATATTCAAACACCTGATGCTGAGTGGAGAGCTCAGTCTGGTTCCGTTTGGTATGGTCCGGCTAATTAGATCGTTTCCTGAACTGGACCATACAGGTTGGATAGTTCTGATGGGACACCGCTGCGGCAGGTCCTGGTCCTTACTCCTTAGACAAGCAGGCTTCTTTCCTTTGAACAGTCTTTTTCAAATATGTTTACTAAGCAGTGCTTCGAAGTTCAGGAGTTCAGTTTGGTTTGGTTTGGTTAAGCAGTGTGGAAATACCTACAGGAATGTTTGCCATGCGATAATTGTTATTGATGGGAACTAGCGATCCCACCCTCTTATTAGGTGGATTATCTTATTACATCCTTGGAAATAGAAGCCACCACTGTTCAGCTCCACGCCAGAGTTAACACTGTGGAATGTGCTTCAGCATACATCAGCCCACTTGGTTAACTTTAGCAGTTTAGATTCATAGCAACTCTAGCACTCTGCTCTTAATTTAAACTTATCTAAACTACGGTATTCCCCATTTTAGGTTTATACCTATGACCTTTGTGAGGATGTATGTGAAGGATTTGAGCTTTGAATGAATGAAAGAATGAATGAATTTTATCCAAAGGATAGTAAAGTTCAATCAAATGGTTCAGAAGTGGAAAAAGTATTGTGTTGTCTATCCTCAAATCACCTTTTAACCACTTCTTAAACCCTGGGTTAGTGGGTTCCCCCAGGGGTCTATATTTGCCCCATTTTTCTTTTACCCAATACACTAACTAGCTGATCTACAAGCCCACAACATGTCTCATTGTGAGCTTGTATAGATCTCCTATCTTCACAGAATCTTCACCTATTACGACATGCCCAGAAACGCGATGGATTCAAGTGGTTAAAGCTGTATAAACATGCCTTTTCACTGCCATTACTCTTTTTTCCATTTGAAGGGAATATTTAGTTAAAAACAAAAGCTCTACTGTATACATCTGTTTTGTTTAAAAAAGGGGGAAAAAAAGGAAGGAAAGATTATAATTCAGATATTATGTGGGATTGACTTTATAGAGGAAGAGAAAGAACATCCGCACACTAGTTTCTAGAGCTCCATGAGACTTACTTTATTTAGAGGAAACAAATTGCAACGTTTCGACTAGATCTTCATCAGGCAAATAATGCCAGATGAAGATGTTTACCTTGATGCCTGACATCCAGCACCTGGCCTAAATATAGACATTGAGATGTGCACACAATCTTCTCTGTGAATTGACTTTATAACAATGTACTTATTTTGGACCTACATTTTCTACTACAGTTATATGGTCTCCAAAGAAACTATAGTTAAGATAAGTTTGTGGCTGTCTCTTTTTTTTTATCATTTTAAATGAAATTCCCCCATAATATCCTTTGTGGGATTCCAGCAACTTTTGCTCCTGCTGTTTTGGAGAAAACAAACAGAGTGAATTATTAAATGAATCAAACAAACACATTTGATTGAACACATTATGATGAATGACGTCTCCCTTGTGCTCCAGACTACCGGACCGGGCCTTGCTTCACCCAGGTGAACAACCAGATGTGTCAGGGTCAGCTGAGTGGCATCGTCTGCACCAAGACCCTCTGCTGCGCCACCATTGGCCGGGCGTGGGGCCACCCCTGTGAGCAGTGCCCCGCCCAGCCACACCCGTGTAGGCGAGGGTTCATCCCCAACATTCGCACTGGAGCCTGCCAAGGTCTGTAGAATGAACAATGTTATCCGTCTGTTTCTCTCTCTCTCTCTCTCTCTCTCTCTCTCTCTCTCTCTCTCTCTCTCTACTTGTCTCTCTCTCTCTACCTATCTCTTGTTTTCCCCGTATCTGTTTCTCTGTCTCTCATTCAATAACTCATCCATGAACTCTCACGCGCGCATGCACGCACGCACACGCGCACACAGACACACAGACACACACACACACCATGTGCAGATTATGAACACACCTGGCGGATCGTCTTGTGGGCGCACACATATTGAGCACACACATATGTACACGTAGACAGACCTACACACGTATGTGCACGACGTGGACACTTCCAAACGAGCACAAGCTGTGTCACCACAACAAACGGCGTAACCATCACTTTATCTGTCGCCATCTCAGCTGCGGTTCAAACAACATCCCCTGCCCAGAATCAACAACACGGAGTGAGTTTACATGCACACAGACGTCCAGACACTAGCTCACATCCTGCTTACGGACTGTGTGTATATGTACCTTGAAGTCCCCGTCACCAATATCCCACCGCACACGACAAAACGGCATATTCTGAATACCGTGGGTACGAAATATATGCGCACGGCAGGAGTATAAACAATGACGTTTTAATGTTTTTTTTACACCTCAGTGTTCAGGGAGGCCATTTTTGGGGAAGTAATGTACCTTTACAGTACCTACTGAACCACTTAACCCCTATATGGTTGAATGAAGTCCCTCATGGCTCCAAACTAGTGTCTTTTCTGTTTTCTGTTAACGTGGGGAAAGCTCTCGCTGAAAATAGCCGCTCGTCGATTGGCTGTTTTCTGCGACAGTCTTCCCCACAATAAGGACGCATGGGGTTTAAGTGGTTAAGACCCTCGGGAAGTAAATTCAATGATTTGTTTATAAACACATCGTGCATGTTAAATTGTCATGGCTGAAAACGTGTAAACATTCTGGGAACTGTGTTTTACAGAATCTTGTTATGATATTTTGGGCGGGGTTGAAATCAGACCTGATGACGCACCACGACCTTGTGCTCCAATCAATCATAAGTGCATTGCCGTCATTGAGCTCGTAGAGAGGTTGTTTTTGCCACACAAACCTGTTGTGTGACGGAGCACAAAGAACAGTAGTAAGTAGCCTTGCCGAGCCATAAGGCCCATAGGGCAGGAGCCTATCTCCTGTTTCTGTAGCAGTACATCCCCTGGACATGACGCTAGTATGTCGCAGGGACATCCAACCCTTGATGCTGAGTGTCAAGCAAGGAGGCACTGGGTCCCATTATTAGAGTCTTTGGTATGACCCGGCCGGGGATCGAACCCCAACCTCCCAGTCTCAGGGCGGACACTCTAACCACAAGGCCACTGAGCTACAAAGTACAGTACTACCACACAACCCTGTTGTATGACGGAGCACAATGCACAGTACAGTACTACCACACAACCCTGTTGTATGACAGAGCACAATGCACAGTACAGTACAGTACTACCACACAACCCTGTTGTATGACGGAGCACAATGCACAGTACAGTACTACCACACAACCCTGTTGTATGACAGAGCACAATGCACAGTACAGTACTACCACACAACCCTGTTGTATGACGGAGCACAATGCACAGTACAGTACTACCACACAACCCTGTTGTATGACGGAGCACAATGCACAGTACAGTACAGTACTACCACACAACCCTGTTGTATGACGGAGCACAATGCACAGTACAGTACAGTACTACCACACAACCCTGTTGTATGACGGAGCACAATGCACAGTACAGTACAGTACTACCACACAACCCTGTTGTATGACGGAGCACAATGCACAGTACAGTACAGTACTACCACACAACCCTGTTGTATGACAGAGCACAATGCACAGTCCAGTACAGTACTACCACACAACCCTGTTGTATGACGGAGCACAATGCACAGTACAGTACTACCACACAACCCTGTTGTATGACAGAGCACAATGCACAGTACAGTACTACCACACAACCCTGTTGACAGAGCACAATGCACAGTACAGTACTACCAACCCTGTTGTATGACGGAGCACAATGCACAGTACAGTACAGTACTACCACACAACCATGTTGTATGACAGAGCACAATGCACAGTACAGTACTACCACACAACCCTGTTGTATGACGGAGCACAATGCACAGTACAGTACTACCACACAACCCTGTTGTATGACGGAGCACAGTACAGTACTACCACACACAGTGACTCGACACCAAGGAGACGACAGAGTGTGGGTGATCCCATTCAGAACAAATAGCCGTCACAGTCCCATGTTACCCCAAAACACACATATCAACATAAATCAGCAAATGAACAACATGTTGCCCCAATGCACCCAGCGTTCAGATCAGAGAGAACAAAGGGAATACCCCTATTTGAAACGATTTTCATTAAATTACAAAATAATACAAATACAAACGGGATAATTAAATGTACAGCTTCTAATCAAAATGCTGGTGATTACAAAGGGTTACTCTTTTCACTGTCAAGAGATAGTACCCGTATGCTAATATCAGCATATTTAAGCTCCTCACTTATGTTTTGCTGCTGCATATTCTTGTGTTTGAAACCAGGTCTAGCATTTCCATGTGCCAGTCAACAGAACACTTGACTGAAGATCATAATATTAGTAACAACATTACCCATGGAAGCAGAGAGCAGACTCATTGTAGCACATGAATAGTTTCCTGTCTGACACAGTTTTTATACACACTGTTGATAATTTGCTTATCAGTGTTTAGCAGACCACACATGCACACAGCTGGATACAGCAGTATTGGACTTCAAAGTCGAATGGGAGAGACGGGATAAAACCGAGAACAAAAGAGAAAGAGATGGAGTGCAAATACAGTATGAACCGAGTTTCACCTTCCTTCATCAACATCCTCCTGCCCGAGACCTCAGACCAGTGTCTGTCTGTGTAAAGTGTAAACTAATTCTGTCTCTGTGCGTGCGTGCGTGTCTTGCACTCAGTACTCTCTTCAAGCCCATCTAATTAACTTCATGCCTGACCACTTGACGAGGCAATAAGCCTTCATCAATATATGACACATACAGAGGTCATGTCAATATATGACACATACAGACTACAGAGGTCATGTCAATATACGACACATACAGAGGTCATGTCCCTATGCAGTTGCAGTTGCATGTTGCCCAGCTAGGTTCTCAGTCGGCCCCCAGCCCAGTACCACGCACATGGACCCACCCTACCTCTCCGGGGGGATTGTGATGGACCGGTACATGTCTCGAGAGCTAACGCCCTCATCGAAAGTGGTTTCTTTTTAGACCACATACTGTTCTCATTTTCAACCTGTTGAGAGCAGTGTAATAAGTCATGACAATGATGACATGTAGGGCAAAGGGATACAGCCTCCTCTCACTATATAAAAGGCTGTGAGGCACACAAGCCATTAAAGCCAAGTATTACAAATGATCATATTTAACTATATAAGGTTACAGTATTGGAATTCCCATTCCAATATTTGCCTTTAAACACATATTAGTATTGGGGCTAGTACCCAGCTAGTACCCCACTTTAATGCTGATGATCTAACAACGTAATCAATAAGCGATACCAAAGCGTTACACCACTGTGCCATCATTCGCAATATTCTCAGACATCACTTGAGGTCTTTATACACTTTTTCTACTGCCCAAAAAGTTTAAACAGACCGGGGTGTCTGAGCAGTCATGAGATTTACCCAGTTCTGTTCCCATCGATTTATCTTACTCTAAAAATCAGTCTCTCTCTCTCTCTCTCTTTATATTCCACTCTCTTGCCACCTCTGTCTCTCTCTCACTCTCTCTCTAACTCTTACACACACAAACCCACACAGACCAAAGGAGACACCTAATCGCTTGAGAGCCTCGAGCAGAGTCTTGCTGGCAGCAGTACAAAGCACACATGACCATGAATCCAAATGTAAGGGTTGCATTCCAAGCTGCATCAGGATGTTGGCCAGTCCTCTCTATCTCCTTCTCTCTCTCTCTCTCTCTCTCTCTCTCTCTCTCTTGCTCAGCCGTTGGCAAAGAGTGTTCCTCAACACCATAAGATACTGTATTTCCAGCCTTTGTTAAAAAGGAGCAGAAGTTGAAGGTATTTGAATGATTAGAAACAGCCTGTGTGTGTGTGTGTGTGTGTGTGTGTGTGTGTGTGTGTGTGTGTGTGTGTGTGTGTGTGTGTGTGTGTGTGTGTGTGTGTGTGTGTGTGTGTGTGTGCGTGTGCGTGTGCGCGCGCGTGTGCGTGCAGAATGTCCACATGTGTGCGCGCGTGCCTGCCAGCTTGTGTGCATGTGTGCTTGTGGAGGCCTTGGCTGCACCTTTCCAATCACTGCCAACATCCCGCTTACTGACTGGCACTGAGGTGAAGTAAGCCGTGAGTGTGTGTGTGTTTGTGTGTGTTTGTGTGTGTGTGTGTGTGTGTGCGTGCGTGCGTGCGTGCGTGCGTGCGTGCGTGATGACCTAGGAAGGATCAGAGGTTTCCCTCTCACCACGACTACTCCAGAACCAACCCACTGACATATCCCCAGTAGACAGCAGTGACTCATATTGAATACTGGGAAATATGTTTATATTTGAAGCCATTTCCTGTTCAAACAAGAACTGCAGTTGGGCTGTCTGGTAGTGGTCTTACCAAGTTATTCCCTGTTCTCTCCTCCCCACACCCTTATTTCAAAATGTCTGAGAGTGGCCGACAATGTCTTAGTGGCCGAGAGCAAATATGTTCCATGCATCATTTTTATGATTGATTACAGTGTTGTAAATGTATTGTAATGAAGTACATAGTACTCGAAACCACAGAGACCCCACCTAAATGTATTTTATGGACTCTATAGTCTGTATGACTTTGTGTTAGTGTGCAGTAAAGCTTTAGTAGTTTTCAGCTTATTAAGAGCGCTGCATAGGGGGCATCTCTTAAACTAGGAGAAAGTACATTTCAGTACATATGCTCTGCAGAAGCTATTAACTTTATTCGTCTAAACTAGGGCAGTTTTAAATGTTTATTTGATTTATATGGACTTAAGAGTTTCTCTCTGCTTCTTTCCCCTTCTCCCCCTCTTGTTTGTCTGCTCCTTTCTCTTACATCTCCGTCTGTCAGACGTGGACGAGTGCCAGGCCGTGCCAGGTCTTTGTGCAGGAGGCAACTGCATCAACACGGTGGGATCCTATGAGTGTAAATGCCCTGCTGGCCACCGCCAGAGTGAGACCAGTCACAAATGTGAAGGTAAGAGCCTTATGCATTGCCACATATATTGATAGAGCAGCTCCAGTCTGAACATTGTGTTCCCAAATACCTTGAATATAGCCGCATCAAAATGCTAATATGAAGCTGGCATATATACTGTACATCCCCTACCCCTATACATACACCCCTACTGTCATGTCAATAGTTTTGACACCTCACTTGGTGCTTCTCAATATTTTAGTTGGATTGGAACTATAACATGGACAATAATTTTTCTTTTGGAAAGGTAAGGTTTTCCTTACCGTAGCTATAACAAGTAGGCTATAGCACCATGTATTACCCTGAGGTAAACTTCGTTTTAGACTTTATGCACAATATCATACACAACAACTGTACAGCACATATTCAATTAGCAATTTCAACTAAATCAAACGACAGCGTTGGATGTTATAAAACCCATTCTGTTCATAAAGAAGCTGTCCTAACCGAACAGTTATCTAATCTATCACTAAGTTATCTATATCTAAGTTTCAGTTTAGGTGGTTTGACCGACAGTGTGAGGATCCATTGGAGATAGGAGGTTTAGACAGAGGCACAGACGTAAAGGGTGTTTAATACCACTGATTTATATATAAAAAAAATAAAAAGGGTGTTGGTTTCTGCCCGACAGAGACGGTAACAAATTAAGTCGAGGTCTACTTGTCCTTGTACATTTGTCTTTTGCCAGCTCAATTGAATTCGGTGTTGATTTAATTTATAATTAAAATCCGATTTTGAGTTACTGGGGAGAGACAGGTTGAGGATTTTGCACTGACGCCAGTAACCTACAGTTTGTGTAAAGTCCACAAAGGGCTTTAATGGTGTGGACACATTGAGATGTGGACTGAGCATGAGTCTAGTTGGATAGACACACTTAGCGCGGAGTGGGGTCACATTACTATGTGTTGATTGGATGGAATTGAAACAATGCCCAGCAGGGAAAACAGCCGACTGTTAGCCTAGCGGGGGTTGTGGCTCTTGGACAGTTAGCCTAGCGGGGGTTGTGGCTCTTGGACTGAAGCCTATGTGTTCTCAGTCTTCTGGGGAGGATGACCGAAAGCTCTTAAACTGTTCTGGCCAGATGACATGATAGTCTACTGAACAAGGCCAAGACTGAACTGTCGACTGTAGTTTTGTAACAGCGTTCGAGATACTGAACCCCAAAACGTGGCCAGAAAAGATAAGAACTCGAAGTGTGTCATACATTCTAAGCTGTGACTGTGACTGGAAACTGCAGTTACCTCTTCCAGATCCATGACAGGCTATTAGAGCGGAGATGCATGAGGCTCATGTCCCCGATTCATAATTTATGCTCCAATGAGTCAATGAGGAAACTGAGGGGGATGACATCACTGGATTCATATGAATCCCAGGGTTGTGTTGTGGTTTTGGGTCAAATCCATGCCTCGTTACTTACAGTAAGCAGACTGTAGGTGCTGAGCACGGTTTGGGTGGGGACCTTGTAGTCACATTCCAACCGTTGCCTACAATACCAAGAGGGTTGTGCAATCGTAGCATCCCAAAAGACACTGTTGGCTGAACTAGGGTAGGCGTAGTCATTATCAGAACACCAGGAGCTGTGAACTTTATAGAAACTAATAATACAACAAACACCGACACGCATGCAGACACAGACAGACAGAAACACATACAACTACAAACAGAGAAATATAGAGTACATATAAATGCACACACATTTGGTCTAAAAACGCTTAATCAAATGTCCATTAACATGCTCATTAATTGTAGAGACCACCCCCCTATCTCGTTTAGTCTCATTACTTGCCTCAGTAAACTGATTAATATGTGGCGAGTGAGAAGAGAACAGCTGGGAGGGAGCCTTGGGGTCACTCCGGGGTAAGAGACCTGTAGAATTGCATAGAAATGTATGTGCACGACATGCAGATACACACGCACGCACACGCACACTGATACAATACGATTACATACAAAGTCAATGCAAAGACGAGAAGTTGCGCGAGCGCCGCGAACGGGCGTGGCGCGACCTGGCGCAGCACAAACGGGACCAAACCGAGTCGAATATTTAAATTCAAGTCTGAACGCACCTAATGCCACAGGAAGGAGAATGATTCAATTTAAATGTAAGCAGTTTGGGACATTTCTCACACTCTTGTTTTCATATATTCAGTTTGTATGAAAGAGATTGGACTTAGTGGAAAAGAAAATTGCTGCTCAACTCAAATACAGTTTCATTTTACAAGTTGAACTCTAGTAAATTGGGCCCCAACCCCAAAGCGGATCTAGCTGTGAATCATCATTGTGTGGTTGACTCAAAGTGGGCAGGGGGGGGGGGGGGGGGGGGGGAGACTTTCCTCACAGAACTGAGATCTACGTTCGACACTGCAAAATCTTGAGTCTTAATTTATGTATGTTAATTTAATTTAACCCAATAAAATCTGGAAAGCATCTGTGTCACTTTAAATTTTAAACATTTAACCATTTTTTTTTTTACTTTGGCTATTCAAAAATAGCAGATATACAAGCTCATAGCGCTACGAGCTTGTAGATCTGCTATTCTGTCCGGACCAAATTGATCAACTCACATCTTCTACAGCAGTGGTTCCCAAAGTGGGGTCCGGGGACCCCCAGGGGTCCTTCAGGGAGTTCCAGGGGGTCCCCAGCTAAATGATAGTTAGGAACCAAATGAACCCTTATGGGTCTGTAACTCAGAGTGTGTACAAATGGAACCAAATGGACCATTTGTACACTCTCAGAGTTAAATTAACTTAAATTTTACAATATAAATTGGGGTCTCAGAGATAGAAATGCCATTAAATGGGGGTCCGTAGCCTAACGCATATCAAACTGTTTGTCATTGACATTAAACGGGTTGAGAATCACTGCTAGAGCTGTAAAAATCTTCTCTTATGGGGGTCCCTATGGCATATCTTTTCAAATGGGGGTCCGCGGGCTAATTAGTGTCAATTTGGGGTTCCTTGGCATGAAAAAGTTTGGGAATCACTGTTCTACAGGGCCCTGGAACAAAATGTTTTGAGATGGGGTCGGCGGCCAAATCCATTGGTTTGAGAACCACTAAAACTCAGGCTTTTACATTTCTCCAAATGGATATTATAGTATAGAGTAGTGATTATGATCACAGAGGATTCGACTGTGTACAGCTGATGTACTGGGGAAAACAAATAGTTACATATCTTTAATCGCGAATCTGCAGGGAACCCACATTTGGTGCAATCTCGCAGACAATCAGTCCAGATCCTCGGGGAGAGACGTTTTTATGGAAATGCCCTCGTAGTTAATGCACAAACACAGCCTCACTCAGTGAAAGCTGGCCCAGTTGACTTAAAGCGGAGTTTTGGTAGTGGTTGAGATAAATTGCAGTTAAGATGTCAAGGGCCTGATGGTTTAGGGCATAATTAACAACCCACCTGGTTCCAGAGTCCCTTTTTAGCTAACATATATGCCTCACAATATGTCTTTCTTTCCCCCCTCCACCTCTCTTTCCCCCTATCCTTCTCCTTTTTCACTCCCTCCATTTTCTTTCCATAAATACAGCCTTTTGGCCCAAAACCAGCTGTTAGAACTGAACAAAGAAGCGCTTACGGCATCTGGGAGACTTTCTCATTACACACATGCGTGCGCGCGTGTGCACGCACACACACACACACACACACACACACACACACACACACACACACACACACACACACACAGTACACACACACAGACCTCCCCGCTGCTTTGACACATGCAGTCAGACACACATATTTGCGGTGTTAAAAAAATACACACATTATGTATTGCAACCACACCTTTTCCCACTTTGTACAATGATATAAATGATGCATTATGTAAGGTAATTTTACTTACTGCCACGTGCCAACAGTTCATGCACACACATATGCAACGTCCCTCCCTACACACACACACACACACACACACACGTCACACACACACACACACACACACACACACACACACACACACACACACACACACACACACACACACACACACACACACACACACCACACACACGCACACACACACACACGCACACACACACACACACACACACACACACACACACACACACACACACGCACGCACACACACACACACGCACACACACACACACACACACACACACACACACACACACACACACACACACACACACACACACACACACACACACAAGCAGACATACGCAGACGTTGTGGCTTTGATGGCGGGGCAGTGGTCATTTATCCAGGTGGCAGATGTTTGATCCTGCAGTCTTGCAGTGTGTCTGTCTGTGTAGAGTGTACAGTCTGGTATAGCGTCTACTGCTGCTGCTGACACAAGGTTTACTTGGCTGGGAGCGTTTACGGCCTCAACAGGGCCTTTTACCGGTGCTGTCGGACAGTAGTCAGCAGGGGAGGAACAGCCTCTTAGCTTCCCGCAGCGGGCGTCGTCACGCACACAGAGAGAAACACACACACGCAAGGAAAGATCAGAGCAAACACGCTGATGTACGGTTCTCTCTTTCTTTAACCCGTTAAGGCCCAGAGGCCGATTCTACAGATGTCTTCTGAATCCCCACAGCTTTCTGAAAAACATTGTTTTTGCTACTGTATATCAGTGGTGCTCAAATCTTTCCACTATCACAGACCCCCAACATCCAAAATGTACGTTATGCATTTGGCCGCGAACCTCCATCTCAAAATATCTTTGTTCCAGGGTTGTTCCCAGAAGCAAGGATTGAGCTAAAAATTCAAATATTTGCACAAACCGTCACGATTTCTTAAAAATAGCAGATCATGCCGCACTATGAGCTTATATATCTTATATTTTTGAATAGCCAAAGCATAAAATATGGCTAAAATAAAAAAAATCTCCCGGTTTTAATGGGTTAAGACTCCTCGAAACACCCACATCCACCGTCGTCGACACCACACACACACACACCACTAACTGTTACTAGTGTACACCCTGCTCCCTGCTGTCCCAGACACACGCTCACACGCTCCACCTCCCCCCCATGCTAACTGTCCATTCTCCACACACCCTGTGTCTACACGCTCCACCTCCCCCCCATGCTAACTGTCCATTCTCCACACACCCTGTGTCTACACGGTACACCCGCATGTTGTAATTATGCCCCATAGCGGTGCAGTGATTATGTATGCATATAAATAAGCGTGACACATCATAAAAACCCAATACTTCTTCCTGGAACCACACTTTGGGTTTACACCGTCGTGGGGCAGCAAGGGGGGCCCCTCATACTGAATAATAATAAATATGTCCTAATATATACCGTCATAAAGAGCACCACACCGAGGTGGGCCTTGCCAAGCGCTGTTAGCCAGGTATACCAAACCCTAGGTTGGTCTGTATGGGTTGGCAGTTTGGCACAGCCCTGACGGTTGCCAACCCATACAGACCGGCGTGAAAGAATAATGCTCTGTTCCCGACTAATAATATTGCTTTTCCCTCGAGTGACTCATTTTAACACATTAAGACCTGAGGCCAATTCTGCAAAATGCCTTCTAAATCAGTAGTTCTCTCACTTTTTCAAGAGTCTTCAAAAATGTTAAAAAATAGCAGATGTACAAGGTTGCAGCGTGGCACGAAGTGACGCGGCGTGAGCTTGTACGTCTGCCGTTTTTGAATAGCCAACGCTGAAATCTAAAATGACACGGATGCTTTCCTGGTTTTACTGGATTAAGTGTTTCTCAGTATAACGACGGGCCTTGGTTTGAAGTTAATACCCACGCGCATCTAAACGGACAGCAGTCATAGGTTGCCTTCCTGTACGTAATTGCACAATTTCAACATGTTTTATTAGAAATACTGACTCATGGGCTGCCGTGGAGACTCAGCCAATCATGTTGAGCGCTCTGCATGAAGCAAAGATCTAACCTGACATCATGGGTTATTGGGTTCAAGGCTCGCGGCCTGCTGTGTTGATGTCATCTCTATTTACTGTTTAAAAAACACCATATAATTCTGCTCCCCGTCCTTTTTATTTCAACCTAAATACAACAACGTTTCGTCCCTCCGGGCTTTCTCAAGTCTCTATTTACTGTCTCACTAAAGCCTTGTTTAGACTGTATTGTGTGTTGGTGTCACGTGAGGAACATAGCTGATCTACAAGCTCACAATGCGGTTGCAAAAAATATCGTATTATATTGGTTCATGTACTTTGGAAAATGTTGTAATGTTAAGAGCACTGTATCTATTTCTGTGGTGTTACATGGACTCTAACCTTTGGCTGTCTGGAACACGCTGCTGGACTGTGGTTTGGTATGATGCATTATGGGAAGTTCTCCCCATTAAGATGGAGGGGTGTTGGGGGAACTCCCCATTTCCATTTGGATGACTGTGAGTCAGCCGCACTTGTGTTAAACGTTATGAAGTCTACTGAGGTGTGCTGGAGAGATTGTTAAATGTAGCACAGCATGACTTAAAGCACCGAGTTTCAGACTGGAGACTAACCAAAACACTTCTCTACACTAATTTTTACTTCATCAGCTCATAGTGTACATAGATCGAATTTGTATTCTCAAAGGGAGTTGCTAACGCTTCCAATGCAATAAACATACATTTAAGCCCGCTATTGCATCTTATTAGGCGTTAACAACTTGTGAACCTCGCAGCATTTTTCATGAGTGACTTGCATAAAGAATAATCACCTACTAAGTCTGTATCTTGCAATGTGAAAAACATATGTGGTACTGCATTTACATATTGGTGTGTGTGTGTCTGTGTGTGCTTCAGACATCGATGAGTGCAGCACCATCCCAGGTGTGTGTGACGGAGGAGAGTGCACCAACACTGCAGGCAGCTACGTCTGCACCTGTCCACGAGGCTACATCACCAGCACAGATGGCTCCAGATGTGTGGGTGAGTTATGCACGCACGCACGCACGCACGCACGCACGCACGCACGCACGCACGCACACACACACACACACACACACACACACACACACACACACACACACACACACACTCCGCTCTTTTCCTGTCTCGTTCTCTCTCTCTTCCTAGCCCCCTGGCTAGCCAAAACCCTCACATCTGGACCATAACTTCCCATACTCATCTCCTCGCCTCCGTCTCTCCTTTCCTGTGGATGGTGTTGTGATGAGTCAAGCTGGCCTCCAGGCCTGTGCCTGCCATGTGTGTGCTCGCACACGTGTGTGCTCGCTATTCGGCCTCGACAGAGTTACTTTAAAGAAAATGTAAATTAATTCAAATTAAATACATTAATTTAAATGTTAACATTTTTACTGTATCAGTCACACACACACAGTATACAATACTGCACACGTGAGTGTGCATGTGTTCAAACGTGTGCTTTTACTGCAGTTACATCATTTATACCCTGAAATACTACCAGGTGTTGATGTATTCCTCCCAATAATATAATGCTCTCGGTTTGAACAAAAATGTCTGCCCCAGTCAACCGCGACCAGGTGGGAATACATGATCTCACATCAGCTACAAAACCCAGCAGGATACGGCCACTCTGTTTCCCTCTATCAGCGTCAGAGAGCTGACCCTCCTCTGCTGAAGTAGGCTCATGTAGTGAAGCCCGACCATTTTGATTTGCTGTAATTGAAAATTCATGTGGCCAGTCAGTCAACCCATCCAATCCTTCATTATGAATATTATTTTCCCCCGGCTTGGTTTGTTTCCTAGATTTCATTTCATCCGTCTTCCATCATCTGCTGAAAGTTACAGGGCTTGTATGTTGACGTCCTGGAGAAAGAATGGTGAAGAGGGAGGGGTTGGGTGGGGCCTGGTGGAGTGGGCTTGTTGTCTGGCTGCCCAAAGAACAATGGTTACACTCGCAAATAGCTTCACTGTTGCAATGGAATTTATGGAAACCTTGTATCCAAAACCCTTACTTTTCGGTTACATGGCTTTAGTTCCGACACTATTGGTCCGACAGTCATTAGACCGACAACCTAACCTAACCCTAACCTAACCATAACCGCAAACACGGGTGCAGCGCATGTTCGAGCACTAGTCCGACCGTTGTTCCCGCAAGTCGGACTAATGCTCCGTCGGAATTACCATTATTACCACTATTATACAGTAACAAGCTCTTGTTACTTTGCATTAGTTAAATATTTATAAAACCCACAGACAGACTTGAGCATTCATTTATGATAAAAGAAAACCACATAAAAAACATGACATACTGGGTTTCTGCCTTAAAGCACCAGTATAATATATGTTGTACATGGCATACGTCTCAGTGCTGATGGTGTCTGATGTCACAGCTACTTGGACAGGGTTAGGGTCATCTGGCATCACTTATGGCAGAGGAAAACAAAAGATGACAGCACTAACGACAGCAAGGTAAGCAGCTGATGATGGAGAGGAAAGGAAATTAAGTGAACGCAACCAAGTAAGAAAGG